>NW_022161680.1:0-592 GCF_008728515.1 Papio anubis
GGCACGCATTTTAGAATTGCTTTTGCTGCTTCCAGCTTTGGGAGGTCTGGGGAGGAGACAGGCTTTCGGCGAACATGTTTGACGTTAAACAAAACAAAACAAAACAGAAAACAAATAAAACTGGTGCCTAATTGACGAAAGAGAATTCGCTTAGTGAGCGTACGCACGTGGATGACGGGATGCCATGTACACGTGTTTTATGGAAATTTGATATTTAATGAGAAACCGGTGAAGGAATGTAGAGACTATCAGGTTTCAAAGCTACGAAACGTGCTATGTATTGAAAGGGGAACGTTTCACGAATTCAGCCCGTTGTATCTCTGCAGGTCCCCGGTGGGAAGGAGGCAAAAACCGTCCCCTGCTTCTTGCTTTGAGATGTATGTGGATTTCTTATTTATTTTCTTTTTTTTCCCCCTGGGTTGGAAATTCGTAAATATGTACTATTTTAATTCTGTGGAGTGTAAATTTGACATTGCCTGGCATTTATTTTTATATTTCTGAAACCTGTTCCTCCTTATTCCCCCCCCCACCCCCCGCAATTTACGAGGAGCCCGTTACGATTTACGACATAGCGGGCGCGTCCGGGTTACGT
>NW_022161680.1:5545-7477 GCF_008728515.1 Papio anubis
TTGTTATTACTTCGTTCAGTTACGTATTGCTTATATGTATTGAAGGGAGCGTTTCCGCGAATTCAGCCCGTTGTATCTCTGCTGGGTCGGTGGGGAAGGGAGGGGCAAAAACCGTCCCCTGCTTCTTGCTTTTGAGATGTATGTGGATTTCTTATTTATTTTCTTTTTTCCCCTGGGTTGGAAATTAAGTAAATATAGCACTATTTTTAATTCTGTGGAGTGTAAATTTGACATTGCCTGGCATTTATTTTTATATTTCTGAAACCTGTTCCTCCTTATTCCCCACCCCCGCCAATTTCACGAGGGAGCCCGTTACGATTTACGACATAGCGGGCGCGTCCGGGTTACGTGGACATCGACAGATAGTTTCAGGGATTGCTTCACATGGAAAGAAAAATCACACGCCGTTTCCCCAACCAACAGTCTTGACCTTTGTCAGCCTCTGATGTTGTCGGTGGGCGGTGATGGGGATGAAAAAAATAAAAATAAAAATAAAACACCCTGAGGTTTTTCGGTGACACCGTCACGCTCCTAAGGTTCCATTGTAGCAACAGACTGTATTTTGTCAGGCCCCGTGGTATGAATGTACATCTTGTAAAACTGAGATATAAATAAACTTATAAATATTTGTATTCCAGTGTTAAAAAAAAATTGTCAACTCTCCCCTGAGGACAGACTGATTGGAAAAAAAAAAAAAAATCCTGAGTCGGCCGTGGCTAAAAACAGAGCGTTGTTCTGGTACCAGTGGCCCGGGGTGCTCTGTGCATTTCTGGGGGGTACCTGGTGTGACCTACACCCCCCCACCCCTGCACCCCCAGACTGGGAGAGACACCCATTACCGAAACGTACCCGCCGGCGTCACAGCCACGTTCACCGGGACAGAGCAGAGGTGCTTCTTGTGGACTTTATTTCATTAATTAAGGAATTTTTTTTTTTTTTTTTTTTTTTTTGAGGCAGAGTCTTGTTCTGTCGCCCAGGCTGGAGGGCAGTGGTCAGATCTCGGCTCACTGCAAGCTCCGCCTCCCGGGTTCACCCCATTCTCCTGCCTCAGCCTCCTGGAGTAGCCGGGATGACAGGTGCCCGCACCACCACGCCCAAGGAATTTTTGTGTTTTTAGTAGAGACAGGGTTTCTCCATGTTGGCCAGGCTGGTCTCGAACTCATGACCTCAGGTGATCCACCCGCCTCGGCCTCCCAAAGTGCTGGGATGACAGGCGGGAGCCACCGTGCCCGGCCGGTGATACACTTTTTAACTTCTCTTTTGTTTCAGTTTTCGGACAGTGGCACGGATTTTCCAGCATGGCGTCATGATGATGGAATCATTTTTGAGACAAAATAATAATAATAATAATAATAATAAATGGAAAAAGAAATTGACTTTTACAAACGACAACTTTTTACATTTTTAAAAAAATGTTTGGCTAAGCTTTTTGTCAAATGGAAAAAGAAATTGACTTTTAAAAACGACAATTTTTTACATTTTTTTAAAAAAAATTTTTGGCATAGCTCTTTCTCTCTTTCTGTAAAAGAACGTTGATGATTGGATTTGGCCGGCCCGACTGCTTCCCAGCTGTGATAAAAAACACATGTGAGCTGGGAGGGAAGTGGGGGGAGGGACAGAGCCTCGCACACACTCAAACAGTTCTCTTTTCACCCGGCCTGTCTGGGTCTTGCCGGACAGAAGGAAAATGGTGCTTTGCGTGTGCACCAGACGTGCTTTCATGGCTGTGACCACAACACGTCAACCTCCAGCCCTGACTAAGGCAGACGCGGGCAAGTTCGGTCTTTGCAGGCTACTCGTGTGGCCTCAGTGAAAAGGTGAATCCACACGGTTATGGCATGGTTAAAACGTTCAGCTTTGGCCGGGCGCGGTGGCTCACGCCTGTCATCCCAGCACTTTGGGAGGCCGAGGCGGGTGGATCACGAGGTCAGG
>NW_022161680.1:11653-12258 GCF_008728515.1 Papio anubis
GTCGAGGCTGAGTACGGTGACTAAAGACGCAGAGTTTGAGTTTCAGGAAAGCACGTCGTTTTCTGGACCGTCGCCTTAATGAGTAGGAACCTCGCGGGATTCTCACTGGTTTATTTGAGACTCGTAAAAAGAAGCAACAAAGAGGCTCACCCGACGGTCTCAGCCAGGAGTACGACGTCTCCATATATAGCCAAACTGCTGATTGCTGCCTAGTAAGTATTTCAGATAATGCTATAGAAAAGAGAGTCGAATGGGCACGGTGGCTCATGCCGGTCACCCCAGCACTCTGGGAGGAGGCCAAGGCAGGCCAATCACCTGAGGTCGGAAGTTCGAGACCAGTGTGACCAACACGGTGAAACCCAAACTCTACTAAAAATACAAAATTAGCCGGGAGTGGTGGCAGGTGCCTGTAATCCCAGCTGCTTGGGAGGCTGAGTCAGGAGAATGGCTTGAACCCAGGAGGTGGAGGTTGCAGTGAGCTGAGATCATGCCACTGCACTCCAGCCTGGGCAAAAAGAGTGAAATTCTGTGTAAGAAAGAAAGAGAGAGAGAGAGAGAGAAAGAAGGAAGGAAGGAAGGAAGGAAGGAAAGAAAGAAAGGAAGGA
>NW_022161681.1:0-12257 GCF_008728515.1 Papio anubis
TCATCCACCATCCTTCCAGGGGCCAGGCCTGGGCCCAAACTGACTTTCGCCTGCCCCTGGTCCTCCTCGTGTTTTTGGCTGAGCTTGATGGTCTTGCCTGTTTCCTTGATTATCTTCAATCAGAGGTTTATAGAGCCACGTGGGGACATCACATCTCCTGTCTACCAGGCCCTCACCAGAGACAGGACTGCCTTGGCCCAGGCCTGGGATAGTCAGGGGTCACACTCGCCTGTTGGGACCTAGATTCAGCGGCTTCAATCTGGGCAAGGGCCTGATGGGTGGCTGCCCCTTCTCCTCCGCTTTGGGGAGGCAGGAGAGGAAGGTCAGGCAGGAGATCTGCTTCCTGCCCACCTGAGGCTGGTTGGAAGCAGGGCGCCCACCTGTGCCTGTCTCACCTTGCTGCAGGTGCATCGGAGGCTGAACCCCTCTCCTGATCTCCTGCAGGTGCAGATTCCAGGTTTCCAATGGGTGTTGGGGTGGGCTCCAGTGCTCTCCTGACCCTAGGGAACCCTGGGCTCCATGAGGCCTTGGCCTAGCCAGATTGTTTCCCACACTGTCACGTCCCAACACTGTCACCTCCCCAAACATGAAGCTGCATGCTCTGTGCCCTGGGTGGGACATTGGAAGGAGTTCCACCTTCCAGGTTGGATCACAGGAAAGCCTCTGCCATGGGCATGTGCTGGCCGAGACAGATGGGGTTGAACCAACCCTGTCACTTTGGCCTTGGGCAAGTCACCTGTGCCTTGCTTCCCTTTCCCCAGCAGCCAGATGGGGATAATAGCACCTATTTCACCCATACTCAAGTGCTCACTTGTTAGCAGGAACTGAGTCCCGGAGGAGATGCAGGCAGAGCCATCGAGGCAGCACTGCAGCTGGACCTGGGTGTGAGTCCCTGCTCCTGGCTGTGAGATGTGTCTCTCCCTCTGTTTATTCATCTGAAGGACAGGGCTGTGCTCTTCTGGGGTCACTGTGACAATGCAGCTGGCCTGTGTGAGTTGGTGGTGGCCTCCTGAGATGGTTTGAGGTGAGCTGGAGGTGTGTCTTCAATGCTCCCTCACCCCCGTGGGGAAGACCCACTTAGGGAAGACTCACGTGTCTGTATGGAGGAATACAGGTTCCCTGCCCCTCAGCTGCCCTCTGTCCCTTCCCAGCCCCCTCTGCTGTCCTGCAGGCTCTGCCGGTGACCATCCAGCTTGGTGGCCATCTGACTGATCCACTCTTCCAGGTGGACCCTCTCTCCTCAGGTGGTGCAGGTCCCATTGCGCCACCTCCAGACAGGCATGCTAGCCCCCAGAGCTGCCCTTCCCTGCTACCCAGCCCCCACCCCCAAGTATGTGCCACCTCCCTAAAGCCCGCTGTGTTCACCAGCTGTGTTTGAACTCTGTCTCTGTGCAAGGCCTCATAAAAGCCTGAAACAGCCTGCCTTGTAGTGGGCCGGGAGACCAAAACTTGAAGACAGAGTAACAGAGTGAAGACAGAGAGACCACCTAGTCAGCCTCAGCCCCAGGGCTGTGTCTATGATGGTCCTGGCTCCAGTGAGCCAGTTGTCTCTTGAGACGCCTGTAAGGGCTCCTGTGGTGATGGAGGTGGCTGGAGAAAACAGGCTGCCATAACCTCCCTCTCCTGAGAAGGCCCACTGGGGAACGTTTTAGGCATCAGGTCCCAAAGGTTCCAGACCCTCCCACACCCTGCCCCTCCCTGGCTCTTCTAGGGCAAGTGAGAAATTGCAGTTGCTTGACAGCGGGCTGGGACCCAGGACAAGTGCATCTATTAGCTGGTCTTCAAATGCAGTGTGGTTTCAGGTTACAGGAAGCTGAGAGACCTGTGTTCCAGAAGTACAGAGGAACCTGGTGTCACGCAGTCAACCCTGATGTGATGATCTGTCCACCAACCCTCTTTGATGTCTTGCAGCATGCTGTCTTTGGCCAGGTAAGCTTCATGGTCTGGGCCTGGGGTCCCCTCATCAGCCTGCCCACTGCCTGCAGGGTAGGGAGCCTATGGGCCAGGACTATCCTTGGCTCCTCCAGGTCATGGGTTCAAAGACCATTCCTGGGTTCCACCACTGCCAAGCGTCAATGGTCACAGGAGCTGCTGGGGCTTTCTGGGTTAAGACCGTTGCCTATCCCTGTGTCCCCCCCTGCAGTAGAGGAGCTGCAGGGGTCAGCCTTAGTCTCTGCCCTGGGAGCCTGCTTTACCTTGTCCTGTGCCCCACACCTGCCCTGGAAGACCCCCCACACCCACTGGCTCTGATCCACTGTAGAGCAGCCAGGGCCCCGTTGCTCACACCCTCTGGCCTGAGGCTGACTGGCTCTGTGGCTGGGTTCAGGGGTTCAGGGAGGGGGTGGGCCTTGCCCTCAGCAGCCCCCATTCCTCCTCTGACCCCTTTTCAGTCTTCCTCCTCTTGTGGGCGGTACCCTGGGGCCCTCCCAGCTCCTCACACGAGATGACTGTCTAAGTATCTAGAAATCAATATTTTAAATACAAACTTTGGATCGCTTCATGACTTTTGCATACCCTCAAAGGGCCATCGTTTCTTTTAGGACTGACAGTCCCTCCAGCCCTACTGGACCAGACTAGGCAGGCATAAGGGTGCCCTGTCCCAGCCCTCTTTGGGGCGGGCTTCTGTCCCCTTCCTGCTGCCTGGAAGCAGGACCACACTTTGGTGGCAGGAGGGGCAGCAGAGACTGTGGACCCCCGAGCTGTGCCTAAGTCCTCTGTGTGGTCTAGCTGTATTGGCCATCATTTACCACTCTGTAAAGAAGACCGATACCTGTGGCATGAAGGGCATGAGGCTGGTGTGAGTGCCAAGCACTTGGAGCAGGGCCCGAATGAGCATGGACGTGGGAGCAGGGGTGTTCCTCGACTTCATGCACCTTGGGGATGGGAGCGGGGCTCCCTGTGTGGGTTGACAAGGCATTGCTTTCCCCCACCCCACCTCTGCCCCAGCCCTGCAAGTCCAGTCCTTGGGGGTGTAGGAGGGAAGAAGCCCCTGGCTGTGAGGCCTTGGGCTGGACCCTGGCCCTCTCTGGCTCTGAGTTCCTGGGAAAGTCAATGGTGTTGGAACTCCGGATTCATTCCTCAGCGTTGAGGCACTGTCTGTGGAAGCCATGGGGCAAGGTGAAGGTGGGGAGAGGAGAGTCTTGGAGTTTGGGTTTCAGCAGAGGGATCAGCAGCGTAAGGGGTCACCTGTGTGTAGAGGAAAGGGAGTGAAGGCCAGGAGTGAGGAATGAGTCTGAGTGCACCCAGGATGGTGCTGCGTCTCCTCCCACATCCACCTGGCCCTGGGGAAGGGAGAAGAAAGGCCATGAGACAAAGGGGAAACTGAATTGGGTCCATATATGTCCTTCCAGGACCTGGAGGTGCCACTGTCTGGCCCTTATGCAGTGGGAAGTTGGGGAGGGAAGATTCCCTCCCCACACCACCTGTTCTCTGTCCCAGGTCTCCTGGCCCCCTGTGCACCTAAGTTCAGTCTCTGTCGGCCCCCAGCATCATTTCTAGGGTTGGTGGGAGGCAGCTGGGAACAGTTTAGGGGTAGGTGGAGCCTGCTCGGGGGAGTCTGCTTGACTGCCTGAGCCACTGCCCACGGTAGTGGGGAGCTTTTCTGGCACACTGACTGCACCACCAAGGCACTGCCAACAGTAGCTCCCGGGGATTGTTTGCAGAAGGCCCTGGCAGGGGTGGTGATGGATCCCATCCAGAACAAAAGCAGGGTGGGAGGTCAGGGAGAACCACTTACCTGTCTGGAGGGTCCTCTGTACCGCACCGTGCGAGTCTACACTCCCAGGCTGAACACCCTGAGGGAGGCCCTCCACTTTAGCACCTTGACAAGAAGGGCAGGGACACTGGGATCAGGCCCAGCTCCCTGACCCCAAACCCTGCAGCCCCAGCTGGAGATGCTGGGCTTGGGTGGGGGAATCAGGGGTGTAAAGGGACCTGCTTACCCCTCAGCTTAGCTCAAGGGCTCAAGGTATCAAAGGCTCAGCCTGCCCCTCAGGAAGGAGTCTGGGCCCAGTCAGACACTCACTAGGACAAGGGCAAATGTGACGAGCAGGAGGTCTAGAATGAGAAGAGCCACAGCATAGCCGGAGATGGAGGCGTCCAGCAGGTTGGGGCTAGGAGTGCCTAGAGCAGACCAAGAAGGCTATGGCCAGGTGGGGGCCCTGCCTCCCAGACTTCTGACAAGGGAGAATCTGGGCCCAGAAGTTGCTGCGGGACCAGGGAGCTGGGGCTAGGAGCATCTTGGAGGGCTCCATGAGAAAGGGAGGTAGGTTTCAGATTAGGGCATGTGGAGGCAGCGAGCCCAAGGGAGGAGGCCAATGGACAGACGGAGGGAGCCTGCAGAGGGAAGGAGTTACTGACCGAGGTCTGGGATGACCATCTCTACCAAGAGGCCCTCTGTCTCCCCCAGGGTGTGCAGGTGTGCAGACCCTGACACACACAGTCCCACACAAGGGCCTGGGCTGGCGCCATGCTGAAGAAGGTGGCACCCACTCTGGCGGTCAGTGGGTCCAGCCTGGTGGGAGGATTATCACAGATTTCAGGGGGCTGGGCAGCCTGGGGGGCCTAAGGGCAGTCATCTCTTCCAGCCTCCTGCCCTCCACCCCAGAACCCAGGTCTGAGCCCTGGGTCACCCAGGGCCACCCCGGACCCACTGGAATTCCTCCACCACCACTTGGTCAAAGTTCGGCAGAGGTCTGAGGACGAAGGTCAGCTGGGGTGTCAGGAGAGGATGGAGAGGGTCACAGCTCTACCAGAGCCTTGTCCAGTCATCCCCCGTCTTCCTGAGGCCTCTTCCCCGATACCCCCACTTCACCCATCCGGTCAGCTCCCCTGAAGTGCGCAGAACTCAGGGCTGGTTTTGTCCTCCAAGGCCTTGGTGTAGGGCTGGCCCAGGATCTGCAGCCAAACTTCATACAGCACCAGCTCCGCCTTCTCCCCTAGAGCGATGGGGGTGGAGGCGGCATCAGCCTGCTCTCCCTCTCCTGGAAGCCCTGGGGTGGGGCGCGCACCCAAGCTCTAATGCTCCATCCGGGGGTCAGCCGCCGCTGGTCTAACGGTCAAATTTCTTGCTGCCTGTTTTTATGTGGCCCACGAGCAAAGAACGGCTTTTACATGTTTAAATGGTTGAAAACATGGAAAGTAGAATCGTATCTTGTGACACATGAGAAGTACGTGACAAGCAAACTTCCACGTCCATAAAGAAAGTTTCCCGGGAACGTGGCCACGCTCAATTGTTGACATGTTGCCTAGGGCTGCTTTCTTGCTACAGGGGAGGGTTTGAGTAGGTGGTGACTAAAAGCCAGTGGTCTGCAGAGCCTTAAAGAGTTTCCTTCTGGCCCTGTACGGAAAACGCTTGCTACCCCCTGCACTGATCCATCTAATGGAATACACTGCTCACTCCGAGAGTTAATCCTAGTAGGAAATGTTGCTGGTAATTTAATAGATGCTGCTTTTATGTTTTATTTTGTTCAAATTCACTCCCTGGGAGGAGGTCGTGTTGGGGCTTGTGGCCATCAAAGGTGAAGCCTCTTTAAGAGGATGCGTGGGGAGCTCTACCGTCTGCTGAGAGGGTTGTGATGGGCCCTCTGTGTTGAGGAATGAAGAGGGAACACTGCCTGTCTGCCGGGAGCTGGCTTTCTGGGGAGCAGAAGAGATGGTGGTTCGGACCCGTGGAGGTGGAGGCCCAAAGCAATCTGGTCTCTGGGGCGGCCAGCAGGGAGAGTAGTTGTGTAGGAGTGGGTGTGAGGGCAGAGCCCGAAGGAGGGCACCCCTGACTGCACCCCCAGGAGGCTGCGGTGGTGGGTGTGGGGCAGCACTGTAGGAGGACCAGCACCTTCTGTGACTGAGGGGTCCTTGGAGAGCAGCTTCAGGCTCTGTGTGGCTGGAGGGGACTGATTTGCCCAGCACTCTCCTAACTTGGGCGTGGACCAGCTCTCCCTGTTTGGATGGCATGAGCTGGGAGAAGTCATCCTATCAGGAGGCCCCAAGAGGAGATATGGGTTTCTTACAGCCCCGGTACTGGGACAGAGCTGAGGGTTTTTGCCCCTGACTTGGTGGGACAGATCTTGTCATGCATGTGAGGACTCAGTGAGGTCCTGGGCAATCAGGGAGGTGACGGAACCCTCTCATCCCTCTGATCTTGACTGCTTCTGGTCTCTGTCCAGCTCCTTGCTAAAGCTCTATGCCCCATTCCTCTCTATGGACCCCACAGATGAGCAAGTATTGTCTGAAGGAAATTCTGCCCATTCTCTAGAAGGGGAACACTGAGGTTTACAGAGGGGAAGAGCCTGCTGGCCCAGAGACACGCAGGGATCGCAGCCCTACTAAAAATATACAAATTAGCCAGTGTGGTGGCACATGCCTGTAATTCCAGCTACTAGGGTGGCTGAGGCATGATGATCACTTGAACCCAAGAGGCAGAGGTTACAGTGAGCCATGATCTCACCACTGCACTCCAGCCTGTGCAACAGAGCGTGACCCTGTCTCAAAAAAAAGTTAAAAACCATTTGTCCAGTATAAACTTTTTCAAAATATATACTCAAACACAGAAAAGTCTAGAAATGTAATCAATGTTAATTTCAGGAAAGAATTCTAAGATGACTTGTTTTGCTTATCTGCATTTTTTTTCTTTTATTTTTTGGAGATAGGGTCTTGCTCTGTCACCCAGGCTGGAGTGCAGTGACATGATCAGGGCTCACTGCAGCCTTGACCTCACAGGCTTAAGCCATCCTCCCACCTCAGTCTCCTGAGTAGCTGGTACTACAGGCACATGTCACCACACCTGGCTAATTTTTGGATTCTTGTATTTTTTGCAAAGATGGGGTTTTGCCATGTTGCTCAAGCTGGTCTTAAGTGATCCGCCCACTTGGCCTCCCAGAGTGCTGGGATTACAAGTGTGAACCTTGTGTGCCAGGCCTGTTTTCTTTTTTGTAATGACTATGACCATGGATTTCATGCACCAACATTTTTCTAACAATAATATTTACAAAGTGTACTATGATAAATGTTCAGAGAAAAAGAAGAATATAAAATTGTAAAAATCATACATAACTAGTTTTTGTTTTTTTTAAAGGAAGAAAGAAACAAAGTAGATTGTCCCGGAAGATAGTTACTTCCACTTTGTATTTCTCTGGTGAACTCGTTGGGAACTCTAAAAAGTTCCAGGAGTAAAGTAACGGGTCAAAGTACCCTGGCTTTAACTTCTGGTTCAGAGAATCCTAACAACTTACATTGTCACCAGCAAGGTGTTTGACTACCTGAGCCACTCTCACCTTAACTCAATTCTCATCTGACATTAGCTGCTCAGCTTTCCGCTGATACGTTGACTCCAGGAGGCTCCTTGAGTTCTGTGTGTTCAGCTGGCCTCTGGTGGCCCCATTATTATTTTCTGCCAGGTAAAGGTCAGTCACCTGCTCACAGACCTCATCACTCATGATATGCTGCAGCTGGAATCAAACAAAGGCAAGCTGTTAGTGAACACAGAAAACATTTCTCCATTATACGGTTCAACGCTCCTTTGATCCAGTCATTCAACTCAAAAAAGGGTTTGGTTTCTTTTGGCTAGCAATTTTAGAAAATTAATCATACAAACCACTGTATCATTTTCTTGGAGAATAATCAAGCCAAGATTTTCAACCATATCAGTGGTCCATTGTAAAATTTTCATATCTATTTAAAATCAAAACCATAGAAAATTCAGGTTAATGTAATTTTGTTGTTGTTGTTTTGTTGCACCCAGGCTGGAGTGCAGTGCGTGATGGCTTACCACAACCTCTGACTCCTTGGTTCAAGTGATTCTCCTGCTTCAGCCTCCTGAGTAGCTGGAATTACAGGCACACACCACCATGCCCAGCTAATTTTTGTATTTTCAGTAGAGACAGGGTTTCACCATGCTGACCAGGATGGTCTTGATCTCCTGACCTCATGATCTGCCCGTCTTGACCTCCCAAAGTGCTGGAATTATAGATGTGAGCCACAGTGCCCAGCCTAATGTACTGTTTATTTAAAATTCTAAGGATCTTTAAATAATTTTCCATGGATCACATTTTTATTGCATTTTAAAATCATTTTCAATTTGCTTTCACACATATTCTCCCTCATTTGATCCTCACAGCTGCCTTGGGAAGCAGGTTGAAGAGAGAGTTAGGGCCGGTTAGGAGACAAATTTACCCAATGCATAAGAAAGCTCACTGTGAGGCGGGTGAGGAAGGGAGCCTTGGAGAATCATGAATGCAGTATCTATCTATATTCCCAGCCCAACTACAACGCCTGAAATTCATTAGGTATTTAAGAAACAGCTGCTGAATTATTACCTACGGGCGCTCAGCTGAAGAAGCAGGATTGGAACTAACAGTCAAGCTTCCTGACTCCTAGCCGAATACCTTTCCAAACACACCACCTATTTTTCTATATCTGATAAAAAGTATAGTGCTTAAGATGTACATAATGTGAACTCACTTTCAATACAGGCCACTCATGACTGACTATCAGTAGCTTTTGTGACAAACTGAGTAAACTAGAAAGTTGAACCTTTCAGAGTTCCCATTCTCATGTCATATGCTGTTTCTGTTTTGAAATAAAAATCCTTCCAAATGAAACTGTATCCATCAAAATGACAGAGAAGTGGAAATAGACACAGGAAGAAAGTAAAACAGTAATTTCAACATCGATTTGTCTATTTTGCTTTAATAGTATAACCTCCAAGCCATTCTATTTTTAGGAAGATACATTCTTTATGAAGTGTTAGAAACCATGATAACTATTCTTAACTTTAAGTCCTAAATGACCAGTGTGTGTATTAGTAGATAACTGGACACAGCAAGGTCAGAAGGGTGACTGAGTGTGGCAGAAAGGGCAGTATCTCCAGCAACTGCAGATGGCTAAATGACAATGGGTCCAGATAATGGATTCTGATACAACCATTCAAATAATGCTTATGAGTACTTGATAACATAGGGAGAAGCTTGAGATACAGTGTTTTAGAGAGGAAAAAGGGAAGGTGGAAAAAATAGATGGAAAGCATGACTTCAATCATGCATACAGATGCTTCCACTTTGTATTTTTTTTCTTTTTTTTTCTTTTCTTTTCTTTTTTTTTTTTGAGACAGGGTCTCACTCTGTTGCCCAGGCTGGAGTGCAGTGGCATCATGATCTCGGCTCACTGCGGCCTCTACTTCCTGGGCTCAAGCAATGCTCCCACCCCAGCCTCCTACGTACCTGGGACTACAGGTATGTGCCACCATGCCCAGCTAATTTTTTGTATTTTTAGTAGAGATGGAGTTTTTCCATGTTTCCCAGTCTGGTCTCGAACTCCTGAGCTCAAGTGATCCACCTGCCTCGGCCTCCTAAAGTGCTGGGATTACAGGCGTGAGCCACCGCCTCTACTTTATACTTTCTAGTAGAAGTAGACTGTATTACTGATGCCCCACCCACACCCTCTTTTTGGATATCTGGCCCCTCCTCGAGTCTCTGGAAAGGGCAGCACTACAAATCCAGGGACAACTAGGGAACTCCCACCCCCACTGCTAGGCAGATCAGATTCTCTCTCCTGCTTATTGGCAATGACACAGAGAGTTTTCAATAGATTTTTTGCAGAGGAGCATCTGTATGGTCCAGTAACACTGGGACCAGGGGTACTGCCAGGGCAAGCCAAAGCCTCAGAAGCGGGAGGAGTCTGGAGCACATGCCGAATGTTTATCCGCAGAGCAGAGCACAAGCATGGATCAGAAGTCCAGAGTGAAGGCATGCAGGAGAGGAAAATCGCCTCCCAGCCCAGGCAGGCCTTCCATGGTGTGGTCCTATTTTGAGTTTTGTACTTAGATGTCTGTGAGGTTGCCTATTGTATTCTTAATACAAATCCCACTTAAGTCAGCCTAGAATAGGTTAAGATAAATGTAATGACTTGACTTGGCTGGAATGCAGTGGCATGATCACGGCTCACTGTAGCCACAACTTCCTGGGCTCAGGTGATCTTTCCCCTTAAGCCTCCCAAGTAGCTGGGACTACAGGCATGAGCCACCATGCCAAGCTAATTTTTTGTATTTTTCTCATAAAAATATTTTTTCAGAAGAAATCTTATATATAATACATTGAAAATCACGGATTGCTTTTTCTTCGTCTTTTTTTTTTCTTTTGTGAACATGTAGGTGTTTGAGTCTCACAGGATATGGGCTGTTTGAAAACTATTTCGTTATCTTCATCATCATTCATTTCAGCCACTTCAGATTTTCATCTCCCTAAAAACGTTGATTTACAAACCGGTGTGGGGCCCTGGGTATCCACAGTCTTCTCAGGAGTACCTAAAACCTTTTTCTTCTTCTTTTTTTTTTTCTTTTTCTTCTTCTTACATAAAACCTGGCCTTTTGTAGATGTCTGACGATTTGTTTTTGAAATCCTTTCCATTTTCTGTAAAATCAAAGAAGGAACATCATAATCATTTCCTTCTTAAGCTAATTTCTTCCCGAGTAATCCTTCTTTCCTTTTAAATCGCTCCTCCATCTGTAGCTTTTGTGTAAGTGCCAATTCTGATGATACGTGTCACTGATGGATATGATGGCTGCTTAAATGGAATATTCCAGTCTTGAAAGAGTTCTTTCTGTACTTTTTCAGGTGGCATAAAATGACTCTCCAAGAGTCTTTCACCAAACAGGTAGTTGTTCATTGTTTCAGCAACTATCTTGGCAACATCCTCAGACTCAAACTACACAAATGCATAGCCTTTGCTATTTCCAGTTCTTTTATTTCTGGATAGTCTGAACCTTGAAACAGTGCCACACTGGGAGGATAAGAAAGGATCTGGGTTTCGTTCAGTAGGTTAAGTAGGTGGCGCACATAGACTATTCCATGAGAAAGTTGTTCTTGTTTTTGTGTTTTGTTTTGTTTGCTTGTTTTGTTTGTTTGTTTTGAGATGGAGTTTCATTCTTTTTGCCCAGGCTAGAGTGCAATGGCATGATCTCGACTCACTGCAACCTCTACCTCCTGTGTTCAAGCGATTCTCCTGCCTCAGCCTCCTGAGTAGCTGGGATTACAGGCATGCACCACCACACCTGGCTAATTTTTGTATTTTTAATAGAGATGGGGTTTCTGCCTGTCGGTCAGGCTGATCTCGAACTCCTGGACTCAAGCAATCTTCCTGCCTTGGACTCCCAAAGTGCTGCAATTATAGGCACGAGCCACTGCACGCAGCCTTGACTTTGAAATGTATGTTGTACATCCAGTCAGCAGTGAACTCTGGGGGGAACACCAAAGATGAGAATGAGAGAAGAGATACCTCCAATTAAAGGAGTTAAGAAGAGATGCTTGAACTTAAGTTTTAAAAAGTCACTGCAGGTTGGGCACAGTGGCTCGCGCCTGTAGTCACAGCACTTTGGGAGGCTGAAGTGGGTGAACCACTTGAGCCTAGAAGTTTGAGACCACCCTGGGCAACATGGCAAAATCCTAGCTGTACAAAAAATACAATAAATTAGCCAGGCGCGGTGGCGCCTGTGGTCCCAGCTACTTGGGAGGCTGAGGTGGGAGGCCAGCTGCAGTGAACTGAGATCCATCACTCCACTCCAACTGGGGCAACAGAGTGACACCCTGTCTTAAAAAAAAAAAAAAAAAAAAAGTCAGTGTTTCGGGGTTTTCTGGATGAAACATCTATTTCCATTTAAAAAAAGGGTCACGACAGTATGTATTATTGATTCAAGATCATCACCAGATGCTTAGAGTAAATAATTGTATCTGTTTCAAAAACCAACCTCAGGATTGTTAAAAGTTAGTTTTATTGGATTTTTCTTTAAGCTGTGCCTATTCACTCAGGTCTGTCACTTCCAAGTCCATGTTTTACCACTTTGTAACCCTATTTGGAAGGAAAACTGCAGCTAAGATTATGACCTATCTTGAGATGAAAAGTTTCACTCATATACACGACACATACCCCCACCACAGTATGATGACACAGTGACCCAACCTTAGGCAAATGGTACCACTGCCAGCAAATGCATTTTTTTCTTTATTTCTTCTAAATTTTTTCTTTGTTTCTTCTAACAGCAGCAAATGCATTTAACATTTTATTGAGATTCTCAGTAGCTCCCATTTGGTTTGTATAGCAAATTCTTTACAAAGTAACTTTTTTCCATTTTTTATATTTTATTGAAAGTTATGTTCTTCAGTTTTAAAGCCCTGTCCCTCTCCCAGAGAAAGATTAATAACTAACTACCAAGTAATGATTATTTAGGAAAAGAACAAAAGCAAAAACAGCTTTTAAACACTTCTGGA
>NW_022161682.1:0-12224 GCF_008728515.1 Papio anubis
CGAGATGGCATGGCATGCAGACCACCTAGTAGGATCTTCTTGCCAGCTCAGGGGACAATGCACACATGGAGAAGTGCAGTTGGCTACTAGGCATCTGGGAAAATGCACATACTCTCTCTTTTTCAAAGAAATTCAGGTTCCAAAACCAAACACCATTAGAAAATAGACACCCGTCAACACAATCAAGATTAGAAGGTCTATGGTGAGACCACTGATGGAGCATGAAGCTGGCCAGACTCTGGAGAGTGGTTGATGTTACATATCAAGAATCCAAAATCTGGCAAGGCAAAGTGGCTCACGCCTGTAATCCCAGCACTTTGGGAGGCCAAGGCGGGTGGATCACAGGAGGCCAGGAGGTCGAGACCAGCCTGGCCCACATGGCGAAATCCTGCCTCTATTAAAAATACAAAAATTAGCCGGGTGTGGTGGTGTACACCCGTAGTCCTAGCTACTCAGGAGGCTGAGGCATGAGAATCACTTGGTCTTGAGTGACTGCAGTGAGCAGAGATTGCACCACTGCACTACGGCCGGGGTGACAGAGTGAAGTGAGTCTCCAAATAAATAAATAAATAAATAAATAAACCTGAAATTCTAGAAATCTGTTTAATGACTCAAGATGTTATCTTTCCAAAACTCAAATCTGGCCCTGTCACTCCTCTGCTCAAACATCTCCAATGGCTCCCCACTGCTATCCTGGCCATGTTACAGCCCAGGCCCCTCCCTCCAGCCTCATCTTCTATGCTGAGGAGCACCGTCCTGACCAGTGCCCAACCTGGGCCTGGGGCACAGAGGGGTCGGCACATGTAGGCTGAGCTGAGCTTTGGGAAATGAGGAGGCCAGGCGCTGGGAGTGGTGGCCTTGCTCCAGGCTGAGCTGAAACAGCTGGCAGCTCAGCCTGCCCCCCACCTGACCCCCGGGCCCAGCCTTCCCTAGTGGGCCACGACCTTCCCACCAGGGCCCTCGGCCCTGCTCCTGCTGGCCACTGCAGACCTCAGCTGAGTCCAAGCTCCTGGAGGGCAGGGAGGGTGAGCGTCTCGTGTGTCCCCAGCTCACAGCTGCGCCAGCTCCCGGTAGGGATTTGTTACAGGAATGAATGGGGTGGGGGTTGGAGGAAGGGTTGGAGGAGATGGAGGCAGGCCGTGACGCTAGCTCCTGGCGCACCCTCCAGGCCCTCTCGATCGCGGCTCACGTCTCCGGCTCTGGCCCCACCCCAGCCTGTCCCGCCCTGCGGGGAACCTGGGGCCTCAACGACCACGCAAGTCGCCCACACTCCTCCGGGCTGACCAGCCCCTCTGCTCCCCTAGCCTAGCCTGACCCTCCTCGGGCTTCCAGGGCTTAGCAGCGACTCGGGATCGGGTCACCGCTATGGCCACCGCCACAGCAGGCACCTGCCCGGGACGCCTTAACCAACCCCTCGGGGATCACAAGCCCGGGACTTCTGCCCCTCAACCCCAGGCCACAGCTGGGCCACCACCCCACAGGGGCCCTGCCTGTCCCATCTGCAGCCTGCTGGGGTGTCCATGCTTGCGGTGATCAGGAGGGTGGCACGGCCCTCGGGTTACAGCCGGCGGAGGGGCTTCCCAAAAGAGTCCTCAGCCTCTCCCGCCTGCGGCGGCGCAGCCCAGGCGGGGCTCGGCTCTCAGAATCCCCTCGCGGCCTCGCCAGGTATGCGCGCGCGGCCCGGGGCGCGGGCTGGGGGCGGGTGCTGGAGCCGGGCCGGTGCCAGGCCCGCTGTGACACGCTCGGGGACGCGGCGCACAAAGGCGCCTTCTGCCGACCCCCGACCCCGCCCCGCACTGCCCCCGTCCAGCCTGGCGGCCTGCCCCTCCCTCCCCGGCAGGCGGTGAGGGGGGGTCAGGGTCCCCGCCTCCCGGGCCTGCCACCCCCCTCGCGGGCGACGTGCCCTGTCCGGGCGGCGCCCAGGCGCGGGCTTGTCCCACCGAGCAGGTATCCGACGCCGCCACGCGCGTTTCTGGCCCCAGCCCCGCACGCGGTGCAGGGGAGCCGGTGCGCAGCCGCGTGTTGGGCCTCCGACCCCGGTGACCCCCGTCATACTCACTTTCTCCACCCCCGGAGGCTTTGCTCAGGAATCTACTCTTGCAGCCAGGGAGCTTCCGGGCCCCCTCCTCCAGGAAGCGTCCCTGGCTGCTCCGGTGAGCACGTGTCTCTTCATCCCCCTGTCTGGGCACCTTGAGAATCCAGCCTGGCCACTCCCCTCTCCTATGTCTACATAGGAACGCGCCCCCATTGGAAACGGACCCCCCTCCCGTCGCCAGACCCTGGCAATCCCATGTCCAGGCTGGGGTTGGGAGTAAGGACCCACCACGAAGGAGGGTGCCCACCGGGTCAAATGGGCAGTAGAACAGGGCTGGGTCCCAGGGATCCCCACAAGCCCGGTGGCTCCGTGGCTCTGCCCGGCAGAGGCCGGGCCGCCCTGCAGCCGGCGCCCACCTTTAGCGCCTTCTCCCTGAACCCATATGTGGCAGAGGGGGTGGGGCCAGTCCCAGGCCCACCGGGCACCACGGGCCTCTGGGAGGGGACACTAATGACTGTAATTTCCACTTAGCAGATCAGGACGGCTGGCAGAGTGGAACTGTCCTCCTACCTCTCAGGTGCCCGGGCGAGACCCTTCCGTGGGCCCCTCTATCTGGACACCTGGCCCTGGGCCCCCTCCCACGTGGGATTTTGAGGCTACTCTCCCCTTCCCCAGGCTCAGAGGGTAGCCCTGTTTCCTGTGGGACCCCTTGTCGCCTTGTCCACTGGTTGGGGTGCTCAGTGGTGCTTGAACAGGGGTCGGGGAGGCTTGAAGGTGTACTGAGTGGGTAGCTGTCAGCCGGCTCCAGAGGCTGGGGGAGCAGGAAACAAGCACGTTATAGGGTTGAGGGTTCTGAGCCGCGTGCCAGGCTGCAGCCTGTGCTGGCTCCTTTGTGGTCAGAAGCGCAGGGCATTCTGGGGTCTGTCTTGATGCTGAGCAGGCCAGTGTCCTGAACAACACCAGGCACCCAGGAGTCTCTGGGTGGGGCAGTTGTGGCTGCCGAATGGGGGGTGCTAGGGCAGGAGGGTGAGCATGTGAGGCCAGGCTGGCAGAGAGGAGCTGGGACTCTGTGCCCTGGGGCAGACTGGGGAGGTGAGGGAAGGGGCTGCTGTGGCCATCACAGGTTGAAGGTGAGGACTGGGCCATTGCCCAGTGTTGGTCTTCTCTGCCCGATTAGTCTGGGCACCAGGCCCTGTGCCCAGCTGGCAAGAGGCTAGGCAGGAGTTTCTGGGGCACCTGGGGAGCAGGTGCTGCTGGCACCCAGCCCACTGCCTGAGCAGAGTGGGCGGCCCCCTCCTCTCGGCCCAGTTGTGGCCTTTGCCCCTTCTGACCTGCCCTGATGGCCTCAGGCACCAGGGCCTCAGCTGCCAAATGGGTTTCCACCTTGCCAGGAGGTGGGGGTTTCATCCTGGTGGCCCAGGAGGCCTGGGGGTCCTGAGGAGGTTGGAGCCTGGGTCTCTGTGGCTCAAAGCAGTGGGCACTCCCGACCCCCAGGGCACTCTGGGCTGGGGGACTCGGCCTCCATCTGGGGCCAGTGGGGGCTACAGGAGGGAGAGGGTGTTGATAGCTGGGGCATCTCTACCAGGGGTCACACTGAGCCCAGGCCCCTGGCACACACAGATGTGCTCACACACACACACAGCAGAAAGCAGAAAGGCAGCCTCTCAAAGGCAGCCTCGCCTCTTCTGGCCACAGCCCAAAAGGTCCCCAGGAGGGTTTGTCCCCAGCTGGCTGGTGCAGGACTGAGTTGGCCCTGTGGACCCCCACCCATGGGTACAGGGTCACCTGCTGGCGGAGACAGCAGCCTTTAGGCGCCTGTGCTGGGTGGGGTGGGTCCCTGCTCCCAGGGGCTGGAGACCAGCCTGCTGGAGCCCGGCCCCAAGCTCTGTCCTGTAGTCCCATGCTCAGCCCCAGCAGTGATGCCTTCCCACGCCCACTGTACAGGAGGTGAGACGGAGGCCCAGAGAGGCCAGAGGACTTTCCCAAAGCCACCCAGCAAGTTGGTGGGCTTGGAGAAATCCTGGAGACCCAGACCTCCCACTCCCAAGAGCCAGGTCTGGTGGCATCCCCCTCTCTGGCCTGTTTCCTCACCTGGAGAGTGGGCCCACAGTGACCACCTGGCCGAGTTATCCTGAAGCCCGGAAGGTACCAGCCAGGGGTCAGTTAGCCCCTTCTTTCCCCAGCCCCCTTGGTCTCCTAGATAAGCAGCACTGCTGTGTCCTGAGTCTACTCTGAGGCAAGTGGGCTCTCCAGTGGTTCGGGATATGCCTTCTGTGCCCTTGGGGTGATACAGGGACTGAAGGAGGAGAAGGTAAGGGAGAGGACAAGCCTGGAGCAGGCGCTGGGAGGGCTGCAGGCCAGGGCAGAGGGGCTGCTGGCTTGGAGCAAATGCCCCTGGGGCATGCATGAAGGGCCTGGGAGGACATCAGTCCTACCAGGAGGCCGTGTCAGACCTGCTGGGTTCCTGGGCAGTTGGGGCTGGGCTGGCTAGGGCCTAAGGACAATTGCCCTGGAGGATGGCAGGGGAAGCAGGATCTGGTGCACCACACTGCCCACTGCTGGGGCTGGGAGGCAAGCAGCCAGTCAGGAGCCGGGCTGTCCCAAGTGTGTCCGTGGTGTTGGCCAGCTGCAGCCCATCCCCTCTCTGGTGACCCATGCACCCTGTGCCTCTAGAGGCCTTTCCCATGATGCCTCAAAGGCCCACACTATTTGACCCCTGGATCATCCCAGGGCAACTATCCAGGCATCAGGCCAGGTCTGGCACTGGACAGCCATGGGCCGTTTGGTGGGATGGAATGAATGAACAGAATGTGAAATGAATGAATGAGGAGCCTCTTGGGACTGTTGTCCATCCCAGCCCCAGCCACCTCCCACAGCATGGGGTCCTTGCTGGGTCAGCAGGCTGTGATGGCAGGTGCTGAGGAACCTGGGGAGGAACGACAAGGCTGAGGGTGGGTGGGGCCCTGGCTCACCCATCCCAGCCCCTGACACCAGGAGGGAGGATCCCTAGCCTCTCAAAGCAGGAAGGGGTGGCCTGCCCCTCCACACCTGTGGGAGTTTCTCAAGTGGAAAGAGACTTGAGGAAAAAGAAATGAGATACAGAGACAAAGTATAGAGAATGAAAAAAGTGCCTAAGGAACCACCACCCAGCTTCTACGAAGATCCACGGCAATTCAGTCCTGAGTTCCCCATTATTTATTGATAATTATCTTTACCATCTTTAAAGAGATAAGGGAGTGGCAGGACAATAGGATCATTGTAGGGAGGAAATCAGAATAAGAGAGGCGAACAAAAATCCCTGTGATAGCGAATAAGTTTAAAGGTTGAAAACGCTAGCCTTGAGATGCATATGCAAACATCTCCATAAACCTTTTAGCATCATTGTTTCAGCCTATCACATAGAGAAACCTTGGACAATACTCTAGCTTCTGAAGTAGAGGTCCCTTTACCTTTGGCTGTGTATGTGTCCCTGGGTAGTTGAAAGAGAATGTGATAGCTTTAACCAGCAAGCTTCCTCTTCAGGCACTTGTTTAACAAAGATACATCCTGCACAGCCCAAAATCCATTAAACCTTGAGTCACTACAGCACATGTCTCTTGCAAGGACAAGGTTGGGGTAGGGCCTGCTAGATTAACAGCGGCCCCAAATACAGAACAAAATGAGTCTCATGTCTACTTCTTTCTATACAGACACAGTAATAGGCTGATTCTCCTCTTTCCCTACATCTGGAAGTCGTGCAGGGCGGAGGCCATACAGGGATGTGGTGGGGTGGGCCAGCCCATGGGACCCCTCTGGGCTAAGTGGGTCTGGTGGGCTTCCGCCTGGTCTCTGGGCACAGGGTGAAGGGACAGGTCTCAGTTCATAAGTTTGTGGTCCCCTGGTCCATCTCCTACCCTGCTGTGAGGGCAGTGGGTTCAGGGGGGATCTGGGAAGCAGGCTTGAGCCTGCTCAGGGAGGGGCAGCTGGGCCCCCACCCACCCAGGAGCTTGCCAGCAACCTGGGCAGGGAGGCTCGCGCCCTGGAACTCCTGGTTCTGCAGCGAGAGTCCCTGCAGACCTGGCCCCCTCAATGTGTCTGCACAGCAGGACCCCAGCTCCCTGGACTGTCACTCCTTAAGGCTTCTTCAGAGTGCCCCAGCCTGAGTGCCCCGCACTGTCAGGGGTGGGGGGTTCCCTGGGGTTGGCTGATGTGGCTGGCCCCCCTTCCTGGGCTCTCCTGTCACCTGAGCTGGGGGACTTCTTGGCCTGGAGGGTGAGCTGGGACCATCTGCCTTCAGGGCACAGGCCTGCCCTTGCAGGGCGCTGAGCCGGCCACACTCCTCTGTAGCCCCTAGATGGCACGCAAGCACTTGGCAACATGAGGGGATGTCAAGCCAGCCAAACCTGGGGGCGGGGGCCCAATGTCCCCAGGGGCTGGCATCTGCGAACTCCACTGTTTACACAACACCACACCCCAGGAGTGGATTGCCCAGAGTATGCGCGCGCACACAATGCTGCCAGCACACATGATGCACACTTGCATGAGCACAGGGTATACACACATGTTCACACCAGCACTCACACACAGGCACACACCTTCGCACATGGAGGGGCACACAGCACACTGCCGTGCATGACATGCTCAGCCTATCTATACCTAGGGTGTACGGTGGAGCCTCCTTGAGTTCCTAGCTACGCCTCTGCACTTCCAAAACCCAGAGCATGATGATGGAGGACACTGTGCCGGGAGTGGTGGGGGGTGAGGGGAATGGGGGTTGGGGGGTAGATGTGCCTGTGGTGTTGGAGCCTCTGGGCCTCAGTTTACCTTCCATGCAATTGTAACAACCATTTACAAGGCACTTTGAATCTCAACGAACCATTCTGAGATGGCCGTTAGCGCCTTTTGCAGAGATGGGGAAACTGAGGCACAGAGCATTTGGTAGTGTGCTTAAGGCCCTGGGGCAGGAGCTGGGCAGGGGTCTGCCTGGGCTCTCTGGTGGTTGTGGGGTGGCGGGAGTTCACATCTACCTGGGTCCCCAGCACAGAGGGTGCTCCATGCAAGCTGCCTGGGAGGGGGAGGGACAGGGACAGGGCGGGCTCCAGCAGGAGGAACGAGGTGGGTGTGCGCCCCACCCCCGTCGAGGGAGCCTGTCCTCCCCTCGGCCCCCCTGGTTGGGAGACACGACCAAGAGCATAGAAGGGTCACGGGCCTGGCAGGCTCTCCCTGGGAATTCCAGGCGATGGCGTCCCAGCCTTCGGCTTCAAATCCCATACAGCCCTCCGCCCGAGGGCTGGCCGGTTTAGCTAGATTCCCGAGGGGCGGGGGCTGACTCCCAGGGTCTGGGATGGGGTTGAGGACCCAGGGCCCTCCTGCGCCCACTCTTCCACTCCCCAGAAGAGGCCTGGCGGGGCAGATTACCCCTCTCCACCTCCTTCCAGAGGGCTCGCCGACACTCCAGTGGGGACTGAGGGAGGGCTTCATGGCCCCGAGTGCCGACACGTGCACCCGAATTCTCAGCACCTCCCTGCCCTGCCGGCAGACAGGCTCGGTGAGGTCCCCAAGGTCAGGAATGACGCTTGTTTCTGTGCAAGCCTCTGCCGGGAGGCAGGAGGTGTCTGCAACCTGGATACGAATTCCAGTGTGTCTCCACTTTCGAATCTGAAAAGTGGGAACAATAGCAACACCCACCTCGGGGTGATGGTGCAAATAAAAGAGACAAGAGGCGAGGCCAAGGGCGATCTGCCTGGGAAGCGGGCTGGCGCCCCACTAAGACGCGCGTGCGTGCTGGAAACCAGGAAACCCAGCGTGGGGCCAGCTCTCCGGCCCCTGTCAGCTGGCCCCGCGCCATCGCACCAGCCTGCCTGGGGTCGCTCCAGCCTCTGCGGAGGCTCCTCTGGGCCGGCGCCAGGCGTAGCCTCCCACCCGCCCCAGGCAGCGTCCGCCTCTGCTCATGGCCGGCAGGCCAGAGCTCCAGCCAGCGGCAGGAGGTGAGCACAGCGGATGCCACCGCCGCGAGGCTGCCCACCTGCCCGGAGCCTGCCCCGCCCGGGTGAGAGAACCCAGGAGGCTCTTGGCGAGGCCGGATATTGAAGGGTATGGTGCGGGCAGGAATGCTCCGGGTGGTTCCGGGCCTGGGGGAAGGGGATAGGGGCTTCGGGACCAAGGGGTGGGGAGCAGTGAGGCCCGGGTTCTAGACCAGGGAGGGAACTGGGGAAGAGAATCCTGGGAATCGCTAGGGGAGAGGGGTTTTTCCGGACCGCGGAGGCCACGTGAATCCTCCAGGCCCCAAGGGCGGGCTCCCTATTCCTCCCTGCCCCGTTGGCGCAGCACGCCCATTTCCCTGCCTGGGAAACAGAGGCTCCAGGTCTGCAGTGCGTCTGATGGTGGGGAGGAGATTGGCCGAGAGCGTGTCGAGGGCGTGCTGAGGTCCCAGCAGAGCCGACTTCAGCGGGAAGAAGCTGGCCCCGAGCGCTGGAGCCGAGGTTGCGGGTAACAACACCTCAGCCGGCGGCGGTCTGGACCTCTGCTGCTCAGCCTCTCCCGGCCCAGCGGTGAGGAACTGGAGGGTCGGATGCCCCGGAGAAGCCTTGGGCCTGGCCAGGCGCCAGCGCCAGCCGCCCTGGCTGACAGGGCAGCTCCGGGACCGGCGGGGCTGGGGACGTGGTTGGGGGAGCTGGGAAACACGTCTCAGTTTCTTAGGTCCGCTAGTCTCCTGGCCTCCACAGCCCGTCCCAGGAGCAGCCCGGTGAGGTCGTAGAAAGTGGCACCTAGGCCCTTGCCTGACACCTTCACCTTATCCTGGAGAGACTGTGGCAAGAGAGGGACAGGGAGGCCGCTGTCTCAGAGACACCAGGCGGAAGAAGTTTCTGGTCCGTGTGCCTCACCCTGCACCCTGCCTCTGATGGGCTGTGTGACCTGAAGCAACTTTCTCAGGCTCCTTGTGTCTCAATTGCTTCTAAGAAAATGGGAGGTGGGCGCGGTGGTTAACGCCTGTAATCCCAGCACTTTGGGATGCCAAGGCGGGCAGATCACCTGAGGTCAGGAGTTCAAGACTGGCCTGGCCAACATGGTGAAACGCGGTCTCTACAAAAATACGAAAATTAGCCGGGGATGATGGCAGGTCCCTGTAGTCCCAGCTACTCGGGGAGGCTGAGGCGGGAGGATCCGCAGACAGGAGGCAGAGGGTTGCAGTGAGCGAGATCAGGCCGGCTATGCCCCAGCTGGGTGACAGGGAGTGAGACTCCATCTCAAAAAAAAAAAAAAAAAAGAGAGAGAGAGAGAGAGAGAGAGAGAAAGGAAGAAGAAGAAGAGAGGGAGAGACAGAGAAAGAAAGAGGAGAGGTGGGACGGTGAGAATGTCCAAGCTGCAGGGAATTGTCCCCCAGAGAAACAGGCTGTGGGAAGCTGGGTCTCCGGAGGAGAAGAGGAACTGACCACCAGCCTGTTGAAATAGGAAGGGACTGAAGTAGCCTGGAGCTGGGAGTCGGAGCCCAGCCCTCCCGGGTCTGGAACTGGGCGTGGGGTGTACCCCTCCCTCCACCAGGGCCTAGCCACCCCAAGTCCATTTTAGCTCTTGGGGTGCCATTGAGCAGTGCCCAGACACCCTCAACAGCAGCTCCTACCAGCGTGGCCTGGCTGGCTGGCTGGGTTGTCCTCTTGCCCGGCACTGGAGCTTGGCAGTAATGGGAAATGGGAGGCGACATGGCGGGGATTGGGGATGGAGAAGGCCCAGGACACAGTTGCTGAGGGTCTGCACCTCACTGCATAAACCTGATGGGGGCCAGGTCCAGTGAGAGCAGGGGAGGTCACAGGCCTCTGGTGCCTTGCCCACAAGGGAAACTGAGGCAGGGAGCCATGACCAGCCCCTAGAAGCCCAGGACTCCCCACAACCACTCCCTGTTGTGTGGTTGTGGTTGGGGGGTACCTCAGTCACTGTGACCAGGGGACCAAGAGATTTTCCGGCTGAGGGTGACGGGGGTTTCTCTGAATCAAGAAAATTTCCAATGAGTGGCTGAGCCTGGGTCATTAGGTATTCACTGTCTGGGGAACTGAATGGGCCCCTGAGCCATGCCCAGTATGCTGTTTCCCAAGGCTGGGCTGCAGTCATAGAGTCTGAGGGCTGCTGCCTCCCGTGCGGTGGACACTGCCAGCTGCCTGCCCTCCCAGAGCCAGCTCCATGGAGGGAGGAGCAGGGCTGGCTGGACCCCCTCTCCCCAGCTGTGGCAGTGCCTGGAGTTTCACCATCATGCAGGAAGAACACAAGGTTGTCTCTAGGGTCTGAGACTTCCCTCGCTGGGTTCAGGCTGGTTTCAGGCTGTCCCAGGTCGCTGGAGGGAAGGGCCACGGGTGAGGCTCTTTGAGTGCCTCGATGCTGGACACTCCCCTGTTCTTCCTGTCAGTGTTCATAGGGGGCTGTTCAGGGTCCCAGGTGTGGAAGGGTGAGGCCCAGAGCATGATGGGCTTGGGTGGCTGTGGGAAGTGAAGGCAGAGGGCAGGCCTGTGTCCCAGGGGAGTACCCAGCTACCTCCTGACCCCCTCCCTGGGCCCTGCTTGCCAGAGGAGGGGTGGTGTGAGAGCACAGACCTTGTTTGACCTCATACCTCAGGCCAGAACACCGGGACCCTGAGACCACAAGGTATGGCTGCCCCAAGGCTGTGATGACTTAGAAAGTGATTAGTGGACAAAAGCGGCACCACTCTCCCATCCAAGCCCAGCCCTAGGACTGGCCACTGGGCATCGCGTCACTAGAGGTGGGATGCCGTAGCATCCTCCCTGTTCTGAGACGTACCATCACTTGATGGCAGAAAAAACTGTCACAGACCTCTGGGCAGACTAAACGACTTCTATTACAGGGTAACTTAGACATAGCCAAACCCAGAATATACGCTTTGACAAAAGGATGTCCAAGGCCTGCCCTCACTCCCCTCTGGTTCCAGCTATGGAGGGCTCAGCCTCTCCAAGCTCTCCCTCCACTCACCCTGCAAAGCTGGGCTTTGACATCTGCCTCTGTGAGCCCTCTCTGAATCTGCGTGGAAAAGGATCATTCAGCAGGCCTGGGAGTGCACACTCTACTGCAGTCAAAGAAAGGCCCTGGCCCTGCTTTTATCTCCTGGAAGACCCCTGTGCTTATGGAGAGGATGACATCCCTGTCCTCAGCCTGTGGTGGATGGATGTGGGGGTGGGCTGCACCAGTGATCTGTGGCAGCCCTTAGGTCTGGCCATCAGGCCTTGCTCTGCTGGTCTCCAATTCACTAAGGCATGGGATTTGGAAGCAGCACCCCCAGTTGGAGTCAGCCTCCCAGGACGTGGGGCTTGTAGGGGAAAGGAAGTGGGGAGAGGTGGGTGGATAGAGAGGTGAGTGGATGGATACAGGGATGGATATATGGATGTATGAAAAGATGGACAAATGGCTAGAGGAATGGATGGATAGAGCTGGACATATGGAGGGGTGGATGGATGGAGGGGTGGATGGATGGAGGGGTGGATGGATGGAGGGGTGAATAGAGGAGTGGAAGGGTGGATAGAGGGATGGGTGGGTGGATGGATGGAAGGATGGATGGATGGATGGATGGGGGGTGGATAGACGGATGGATGGGTAGATGCAGAGATGTGTGAAGGATCAAGTACAGTAAATTGTTAGCTAACATTCAAGTGGTGAGTGGGGTTACACTGTGATTCTTTTCATGTTGCTGTATGTTGGGGAAATTCTTTATAGACAAGCCTTGTGACACACACACACACACGCGTACATATACTGCTAAATAACATAAGCTGAAGAAGAGATCATAATAGAAACCTTAAAAACCCAGAACTGTGCCGGGCGTGGTGGCTCATGCCTGTAATCCCAGAACTTTGGGAGGCCGAGGTGGGTGGATCACGAGGTCGGGAGTTTGAGACCAGCCTGGCCACATGGTGAAACCCCATCTCTACTAAAAATACAAAAAATTAACCGGGGATGGTGGCGCACGCCTGTAATCCCAGCTACTCGGGAGGCTGAGACAGGAGAATCTCTTGAACCCAGGAGGCAGAGGTTGCAGTGAGCCAAGATAGTGCCGTTGCGCTCTAGCCTGGACAACAGAGCGAGACTTCATCGAAAGAAAGAGAGAGAGAGTGAGAGGAGAGAGAGAAAGAAAGAAAGAAAAAGAAAGAGAAAGAAAGAAAGAAAAGAAAGGAAGAAAGGAAGAAAGGAAAGGAAAGGAAAGGAAAGGAAA
>NW_022161683.1:0-12216 GCF_008728515.1 Papio anubis
CTAGGTCTTTCATAAATATTATCCTCATAAGACTATTCCATATTATTCTATATACTTATTCTAATTATTAAATAATATTCTATTACATAACAAAATGCTATTCTGAAGTTGATGAGCATTGAGCTGATATACAGTTTCTCATTTTAATGTATAATGTACATTTCTTCTTATAAAAGTTTTAAACACATTTGTGTTATTTACCTGGAAATAAAATTGCTGAGTTATAGAATATTCATATGGTTACTTTTTCAAAGGTATTCTACGAAATTTCATTACCAACAGTAATTATGATATTTTAAGCAGTTTGAGACTTCCTAAACATTTTGTTGTGTGTATTTTTCATATATTAGCCATTCTGGTGCTTATATAGTGACATTTGAAAGTAATGTAACTGAGTATCTCAGGCTTGAAATTAATTTTGAATTTTTTTCTTTCCATCCAAATCTCAGAATTACAGCCTTGTACTTTCATTTTTTTTTTTTTTTTTTTTTTTTTTTTTTTTTTTTTAGGTAGAGTCTGGCTTTGTCACCCAGGCTGGAGTGCAATGGCATGATCTCAGCTCACTGCAACTCCATCTCCTGAGCTCAGACAGTTCTCCTGCCTTAGCCTCCTGAAGAGCTTGGATTACAGGCTCGCACCACTACATCCTGCTATTTTTTTATATTTTTAGTGTAGACGTGGTTTCACCATGTTGTCCAGGCTGATCTCGAACTCCTGACCTCAGATGATCTGCCTGCCTGAGTCTCCCAAAGTGCTGGGATAACAGGCATGAGCCACCACACCTGGCCCAAAACTTTCTGTTTATATCCCTTTCCCACCAGGACTTTCCATGCACAGCACTCTCTTATCTAATTACGTGCTTGCTTAGAAATTCTAGGGACAATTTAAAACTATACTATAAAGCTCCAGTAACCAAAGCAGCATGGTACTGCTACAAAAACAGACACATATATCAAGAAAACAGAATAGAAAACTTAAAAATAAAGTTACATACCTACAACTATCGGATCTTGTACAAGGCAGACAAAAACATGCAATGGAGAAAGGATCCTTTATTCAATAGATGGTGCTTGTATAATTGTTTAGCCATATGCCAAAGACTGAAGTTGGATACCTACCTTTCACCATGTACAAAAAATTAACTCAAAATATATCAAAGATTTAAATGAAAAACCTCAAACTATAAAAATTTTAGGCAGCAACTTTGAAAATACTCTTCTTGATATCAACCTTGCAATAAATTTGAGGGTAAATCTGCAAAACCAATTGTAACAAAAACAAAAGTAACAAAAACAAAAGCAGACAAGTGGGACCTAATTAAACTAATTACTAATTAAATTACTAATTAGTTAATTAAAGAGATTCTGCATAGCAAAAGAAGCTATCAACAGAGCAAACAGACAGCCTATGTAATGGGAGAAGATATTCACAAACAATACATCCAACAAAATCCTAATAACCTGAATCTATTGGGAACTTAAACAAATCAACAAGCCAAAAAATAAAAATAAAAATAGAAAAAACTCAATCAGAAAAATGGGCAAAAAAAATATGAACAGAAACTTCTCAAAAGAAGACATACAAGTAGCTAACAAACAAATGACAAAATGCTCAGCATCACGAATCATGCAAGAAACGCAAATCAAAACCACAACGGGATACCATTGCACACCAGTCAGAATAGCTACTATTAAAAAGTCAATAAACAGATGCTGGGGAGAGTGTGGAAAAAAGGGAAAACTTATACACTGTTGGTAGGAATGTAAATTAGTACAGCCACTGTGAAAAGCAGTCTGGAGATTTCTCAAAAACCTTAAAACAGAGCTACCATTTGACCCAGCAATTTAATTACTGGGTATATACCCAAAGGCAAATAAATGATTCTTTCAAAAGGACAAATGCATATGTATGGTCACTGCTGTGCTATTCATGATAGCAAAGACATGGAATCAACCCAGGTGCACATTAATGGTAGACTGGATAAAATGTAAGTACATATACACCATGAATTCTATGCAGTCATAAAAAATAGAATCGTGTCCCTTGCAGCAACATGGATGCAGTGGGAGGTAATAAGCTTAAGTGAATTAATGCAGGAACAGAAAAACAAATACTGGATGTTCTCACTTATAAGTGGCAGCTAGATATTGGCCACGTGAATATAAATGTTGGAATAATAGACAATGAAGACTACTGGAACAGGGAGGGCGAGAGAGGGCTGGGTTGAAAACTAATTCCATGCTCATTGCCTGAGTGATGGGATCGTCATCCCAAATTTCAGCATCACCCAATATCCTCATGTAACAAACCCGCATATATACCCCATGTATCTAAAAGTTGAATTTTTAAAAAAATTACATTTTACTCCATAAATATACATACTTATTATATGTTAATTACAAATAATTTTTAAAATTCCCGTTCCTAAAAGAAAGAAGTTCCAAGGGCCAATTTGAATCAAATCAGCGATAGACATCAAGCTGCCAAATCCCCTGCTTAGTCCCACTACTGGGCCAAAGTCAGCATGATACAAACCCAACCTCCAGACAGGTGGTTACCCAAGATAACCTTCAAAACAAGATACAGAGACCTGCACCCTCTTGCACCACCCCACACCAAATTTTACTTCCTAAACCTCTTCACTCAGCCGAGAAGGCTGACATGGTTCCTTTGAAGCTTAAGTTCATCCATTCCTCTCCCATCTGCCAGCATTTGGTTGATAAAAGCTGCTTTTCTTTACCACACCTAGCTTCTCATGTTTTGACTCTGAGCACCAAACAGCTGGACTTGGAGTGAGTTACGTTAAGTGCAATAATCTTTTTTTTTTCAAAATAATATATCTTTTATTTTAAAAATGTTCTTATCAGTGTTGATATGGCTTATCTTCAATTGTATTATTATCTTATCTTGTCTTTATCTTATCTTATGTATATTATATTTCACTGTATACTAGTGTTGAGGTGGGGGAATTTTTGGTCCTCTTGTCTGGCTGTGCCCCAGTTCTGTGGAATGTTTTGTAGTAGACACAGTATCAGGCATCCCTGTCTCATGCAGAACTCGGAGTTAACTTTTTCACACTTCACTATTCTTTGTCATCTTTGTACTTTGTTGTAGTTTTCTGAACTTTATTATTGGTTTATTTTTATCAATACATAATAGTTATACATATTTTTGAAGTACATGTGATACTGCTGGTGATGGTCCTGGTGCTGGATATTTGGTTTTGGTTTTTCTGTGGGGAAGTGAAGCCAGATTACTAGCATTCTGCCATTTTGGTGACATCACTCCACTGAGGTATTACTCTTTTTTCTTTTCTTTTCTTTTTCTTTTTCTTTTCTTTTCTTTCTTTCTTTTCTTTTTTTTTTTGAGACAGGGTCTAACTCTGTTGATCTAACTGGAGTGCAGTAGCACAATCATGGCTCACATCAGCCACAACATCCTGGAATTCAGCAATCCTCCTAGCTCAGCAACTTGCGTAACTGGGATTACAGGTGCACACCACTACACCTGGATGAATTCTTGTAGTTTTTGGCGATGGATTTCCTGCATGTTATCAGGAGCTGGATTTGAGCTCGGCTGGCCGATCTACCTGCCTGTGATCTCCCCAAAGTGCTGGGTTGGGAAGCCTGGAGTCACCACACCTGGCCAGTAGTACTCTTTGTTTTAATAAAGGTCATTCTCCTATTTCTGCTTTGCTAAAGTAGATATTGCTAAAATTACCTTATTATTTATTAAAGAGTTTTATTTATCTATTGAATGATGTATTGCTGATTTTGTTAATGCTATGAATTATATTGAATGTTTGCAGATACTAACTTACTATTGCATCTGTGAATTAACCTTCTTTGGCTGATGAATTTATCCCTTTCCTTATTGCCTAATTTCTTTTGCTAATATTTCATCAATGATTATTAAATCTATGTTTAGGACAGTGGTGCTTCTGCATTTTTCTCTTCTTGTAATAAATTTATCTTGTGTTGGTATCACATTTACTGCACATGTGGCCTCATGAAAATAATTATTATTTCTTCTTTCATTTTCCATTATCTGAATGGTTATGTATAAATTTGATATGAATTTCTTAAGTGTTTGGAAGAATATGAGGAATCTATATGAGTCTAAGCATATGGGTTTATTTTTATAGATTTTTAAATAATCAATTTTAATTTTGTAACAGATATCAGACTTTCAGAATACCTATTGCTTCCTTTATTTGTTTTGGTACATTGTGTTTCTCAAAAACTACCACCTTCACAAAAATTGTCAAATTAATTGACATAAAGTTGTTCCCGCTAACACCCATCTTTTGAAAACCTGTTCATGTTTCCTCTAGACCAACAAGAAATGTTAATAGTAAAGTTGGATCATAAGTACTAAAAGTAATGTTGGGTCATAAAAATCATTTTTAGAAACAAAAATGATAAAATATTCGTAACATACTTTTTAAGTGAATAGTGCTTTAAAATTTTAATTAGTTAGACTATATATGCAGAGAAAGAAAAAAATATAGTGACACATACACAGGCAAAGGGCACACACTAAAGTCATAACAAAGCTACCCCTGGATAATGGGAAGACAAAAATGCATATCACTTTGTTATTACAGGTTTGTTTTTCTACATTTTACATGGTTACCATAAACATAAATTGTTTTCATAATGAGAGTAAGGATTCAAATTAAAAAGCAATGGGAGGCCATCGTTTTGTCAGAATCAGTTTCAAAATGAATTCAATTTATAAATAATATTTATGATTATGTAAATAAATGCAGTAATGTTGTGTATTCCAAGGACTTCCTAAATGTGTAAGCACACCAACTTTTATTTCAATATTTGTTTTCAGAAGAATAAAACAATGTTTCTCTAAATCTTTTTCTACTTTTTCTGTAATGTTTACTTTTATTAGAAAATAAATTTGATGCCATTTATTTATAATGATGTGCCAAATGCAGGTTTGTTATTTCTCACAATTATAATTTAGTGTCATAATTTAACAGGATATAAAATTGGAAAACATTATAGAAAAACTACTTTTTGTTTTTGATTGTGAACATCTCTACTGACATAGAAGGCATGGCAACATGATCAATCAGTTGCACAATTAGGCTCTAAGTAAGTAATAATAGGAGATAGACGTGGCATCAAGAGGAGAGTTATGCATACTTCTGAGTCTAATTTAGTCCTCTGCAAAAATATTAACATGTTATGTGATGGTCCCTAATATCACTGAGGTTCAGTAATTAATTAGAAGGACTCACAGCACTCAAAAGTTGTTATATTCAAGGTTACGGTTTATCATAGCAAAATTATACAAATCAAAATCAGCAGAGGGAAAGTGCATAGGGCAAAATCTGAAGGAAACCAGGTTCATATTCTTTCCCAGTGGAGCAGCATAGGACCCACTTAATTTTTCCAGTAAACAGTGTGACAAAGTGCATAAAGTGTTGTCTCTAAGGAAATATAATCAGAGAGTAAATATCCAAGGTTTGCACAGAAGCTGTTGCTGTAAGCACCCTCTATCTTGTGGTCAACCTACAGAGCAGGATAGATAAGCACCCAAAATTTGGTTTGGATATCAAGGCTGACGAGGAATCATTTACCCACCAAGTTTCTAGACATCAGCCAAGGGCCTATCTGACCAGCAGACTAGAAGGGCTCACAGCACCCAAAAGTTGTTACCCTCAAAGTTATGGTTTATCATAGCAGAATTATACATATAAAAATTACCAGAAGAAAAGTGCATTGAGCAAAATCTGGAGGAAAGAAAGTACATAAATCGAAGAGTTGCTTAGGATAAAAGTCTGAGCCAACAGTGTAAACTCATTTTTTTTTTTTTTTCACAGATGTACACTGAAGTTTAGATTGATTACTTGGCCACTTGGAGAGCATAAGATTTTTTTTAGTGAGGCATTAGAATTTGTTTCCTAGACTTGTACTCCTTATGTAACCTGCAGATAATAGGATATATTCAAATAGAGATATTAATATATAATATTCAAATAATGTGTTTTACAAAATATCTTGTCTGTCCAGAGTCTGGGTTTTTATCTGAGTCGTCAGCTTTGAACTTTTTCTTCTAACTCTTTGTGTAGTGTGAATTGATGAGGTGATCTTATAGGGAACAGATCTACTGTACTGCCAAGGTATAGTGTCTTAACAACAAAGCAACGAATGTGTAAAATAGATTTTTGCCTTATTGCCTTCTCTGCCCTGAGTGGTTTGTAGTTTGTATCTGTAGTTGTTTTCATTTATAATCTAATTCTTTTGGAGAGCCTTTGCCTAAAAAGTTACTATTTCTATATCTATGGTTACAGATATTTATATATTTATATTAGTTCCCAAATATTTTAGTTTGTCTTTTTGATGAGAAATCAATTAATAAACATTTTGGAACAAACCTTGTACAATATGAAAATAGAGTTTAGTTAACTTACATCTATCTGTCTGGTAAGTATTATCAGTATGCTTTCAAGGTTGTTAACACTCTTCCATTTGAAGGTGATAGTTTTAAAATTTAATTATATTTAGATATAGGAAGAATCAAGTTATTTTTGTTGAAGCATAGTTATGATTCTTTTAATGAATAGGAGCTTGAATAAATATGCAAGGAATGGCACATTTATTAAAGTAATTATACTTTGAATACTTAGCTACAAATTTTATACCTCCTGGCTGAGGAGTAAAATTGAAATAGCAAACATACTATAACGCAATTTACAATATAATTAGTTGTCAGTGGCATTATGTGTTTCATGTAACTCCATTATTAAAACATTTACAATTTACATAATCAGACAAATAATTTAACGAGTTTGAGATAGAAGAGTTTTTTTCCTACTTACAATAAAAGGCTATTTACAAGCAGAAGTAATGGCCAGTTTTAGATGCAGGGACAGGTTAAGCACCATAAACCAGTTTGAGATGTTTAACCCAAATAAAGTGGAAAAACATATTTTTATTGTATTTATTGACTGTTTTTGAAACAGAGTCTTGCTCTGTCACCAGGCTGGAGTACAATAGTGTGATCTCGGCTCATTGCCACCTTTGTCTTCCCAGTTCAAGCAATTCTCCCAACTCTGCCTCATAAGTAGCTGGGACCACAGCTACTTGCCTGGCTAAATTTATGTATTTTTAGTAGAAACGAGGTTTCACCATGTTGGCCAGGCTGGTCTCAAACTCCTGACCTCGAGTGATCCACCTGCCTTGGCCTCCCAAAGTTTTGGGATTACAGGCATGAGTCACTGCCCCCTGCCAGAAATACATATTTTTAGTATTAAAGTGTGTTTCTGTTTTTTTTTTTGTGAAAGATTCTCAACAAAATGATAAAATGAAATGTTTTTATGGTTTTACCATGTAAACACAAATACATTTTATATTAATCATGAAATGATATATTTCACTTACCAGTTAGAAATACCATACAAAAGTTATTTTGCTTTTATTCTGAGTTTTAGTATTCAGAACACATTTTAGAAATAATCTTTATTACATCTTTACTGTATATGTTGCAGGAATATCACCTGAATCTGGGCTATTATCAGTGCTAGGGTCCAGACATATTTAGGAACATTGGAAAATAAACTCTATAGGTTCAATAGAAACCTCTTTACAGAGAAGCAGAGGCCCTTCTTACAAGAAAACTCATTCAAAGGGAAAACTAGATCGGCTTCTAAAAGCTAAGTTCATTAAGAGACTCTTCAATTTTGGATGAGAGGAATTCTGATTAGAGCCAGGTGTCTTCCATTGGATTTATATAAATTTCCTGACACAGTCTGAGGTCAAATTGAGGTTGAAATTATGGGATCTCTTTTAAATTTATGAAAAACACAAGTTAAGGCATATTTTTCCCATTGCCTGGAGAATTTTATAATTTAGTGTAATTTCAAAAAAGAGTTAACTGTGAGTGGGTTTTGGGGTTAGGATTACAGAAGGAAATACAATTTCCATGCACAGAAGCGGTAAATAAGGGAACTATAATGGTGCGTTTTTTGTTAAAAGCGCAACTGAAATACCCCAAGCTTCTCACAGAAACAATTCTGTAATACTTTACAGGGCTCTGGGGTCTTTGTAAAGAGGAGCCAGTAATAAAGGAGACTATTTCAGTTAATTTGTTGTCATCATTATTGTGTCTTGAAAGGGCTACTCTGTGCCTCCAGTTACCAGTGTCACATTGTTGTCAATTTAGAATGATAATCTTTCATTCCTCCTTGGTGCAGCTATGTTTGATGGCAGGGCTGATTTAGCACTGGGTGAAACTCGAGATATGTTTTGTACCTCCTCTGTCTTTTCTTAGAAAAAAATCAGATTAAAATTCAGGAATGGCTTAAATAACAATAAAATCTAGAAGTTTTGTAGGTTTTTAGTTTTTATTTTAGATTTTTTGGACCCAACAGAGTACTTTTCACATCTCTTCTTGTAAGTAGTATTTAATCACCTGTTTTATCTACAAAAATTATTTACCTAGAGTGGGCATCTACATACTATGGCCTATAGACCAAATTCAGTCCACGGCCTGTTTTTTATTTTTTTAATTAATTAATTATTATTATTTTTTACCCACTAGCTAAGTATTGCTTAACATTTTTTTAAATGGGTTGTTAAAGGAGAAGTAGGGGGAAGAGAGGGAGAAATGAGACTGTATATAGAATGCAGAGCCTGAAATATTTACTTCTTGACTCTTTACAAAAAGTAAAAATAAAAATTGTTGATCTTTGCAGCACAGCAGCACTTTCAATATTACTTTCAACAATCACAGAAATATTTTATATCACAGATATCCAAGACAATATTCACTTTTACAGGAGTAATTATTTAACACTTAAGCTATGGCTAGTATTACAGAAGAAGTGACTTTTCTTGCTGTTTCATTTAAAATAAGTTACATATAAGTGTAAACACCACACGTGACTGGCGGCTACCATACAGTGCAGTAGAGAAGAATGAATGCTACTAAAAGGTAGAGTCTATTGAATATTCTAAAACATTGAATATTACATTTTAATGTGCATATAAGCTGCCTGGGATCTTTGAAAAACCAGAATTTGGGTTTGGTAGATCTCAAATGAGGTCTGAGGTTCTGTGTTTCTTAGAAGTTCTCAGGTAATATTGCTAAATGCTGGTGGTCAGTATGATGGTGTCAAGTATCATGGCGATCATACTTTAAGAAGAAAGGCAGAATATCTTGAGAATAGCAGGTAACAAATTACAATGTCAATTCCAGGAATTCTTAAAAGATGAATAAAAATTTCATGACCATAGGTGATTTATGACCGTATATATAAACTAAGGTCTGTCTTAGCACTAGCTCCTAAACTATCTGTCACCCCACCAATTGCTGTCAAAAGGTAAGAAACCTGAGAGTGTATTAGACCCCAGGTTATTTTCTTGTATTTTATTTTTTGTTATTGTTGTTTTTGAGACAGAGTCTCACTCTGTCCCCTAGGCTGGAGTGCAATGGAGCAGTCTCAGCTTACTGCAACCTTCGCCTCCTGGGTTCAAGTGATCCTCCTGCCTCAGCCTCCTGAGTAGCGGGGACTACAGGTGTGTACCACCACACCCAGCTAATTTTTGTATTATTAGTAGAGACAGGGTTTCACTATGTTGGCTAGGCTGGTCTCGAACTCCTGACCTGGTCATCCGCCCATCTGGGCTTCCCAAAGTGCTGGGATTACAGGCATAAGCCACCATGCCCAGCCGGACCTCAAGTTGTTTTCCAGGAATTATTCTGGGTATGTGTTTGTGCACATGTTTGTGGTTGGAAATGTTAAAACTGGTCACTAATTGAGTACTATTATAATGAACAATTATGGTAGACTATGCCATATAACATGAGCTCTAAAAGAAATCTAACTTAATATAGCCTGCATTTGTAAGGAATAAGGATACTTAAAATAATAAATTCTAAGAGATGGTGGTTAACAGCATGAATTCTAGAACCAAATTACCTAGACTCCAACCCAGGCACTACCATTAACGAACCTTGTAAATTTGGATATATTACTTACTCTGTCTGTGCTACAGCATCATTTTTTCAAAGGAGGAGAAATATATATATATATGTGTGTGTCTGTGTGTGTGTGTGTGTGTATATATATATATGGCTGTAATGGGAATTACGAGTTATAAAAGTACAAAGATTTGTGCCAATAAATATTTGTTAGTTATTATTGGGCAATAAATATTTATGTTACCTAAGTATACAAATTATCCAAAGGTATTAGAGTAAGAGATGTTTACATATAAGAATAAATGTTTAGGAGTACAGGTAAAATGCATGTATGTGACCCAAATATGTGAATGTAATATAAAACAGAATTGGAAAGATTGTATTAATATAATGGTATTAGATTGAATTATAATTATATTTCAACATATAGAAAAAAAGTGACTTAAAAGCATTGTATGTTAGTTTTTAATAATTGCAAAGGTTAGAAATGTCTTTTCCATTATCTATTTAATAGTTGCTTTCATGGATGACAATCTTAGAAATGTAGGCATTTTCTTATCTCATGCCATTCTTAGAAGTATCCTGTAGATAGCAATGCTCTTACAACCAAGGAGCCATAGGTGCATCAATAATATTTTATACAAAATTGGAGACTTTTGAGATTCAAAATTATACCTATGTAGACAATTACAGATAGTAATGAAGAATACCTATTATTCACAATTTAGGACAAAAGTGTTAATGAGAGTTACATGTGAAAACCTTTGCCTTTCTTTTTCCTTCCTTCCTTCCTTCCTTCCTTCCTTCCTTCCTTCCTTCCTTCCTTCTCCCTCCCTCCCTGTCTCTCTCTTTCTTTTTTCTTCTCTTTTCTTTTCTTTTCCTTTCCTTTCCTTTTTTCTCTTTTTCTTTTCTTTTCTTTTCGCTTTCTTTCTTTCTGTCTGTCTTTCTGTCTTTCTTTCTGTCTGTCTTTCTTTCCTTCTTCTTGTCTTTCTTTCCTTCTTCTTCTCTTTCTTTCCTTCTTCTTCTCTTTCTTTCTTTTCTTTCTTTTCTTTCTTTCTTTCTTTCTTTCTTTCTTTCTTTCTTTCTTTCTTTCTTTCTTTCTTTCTTTCTTTTTCTTTCTTTCTTTCTCTTTCTTTCTTTCTTTCCCTTCCTTCCTTCCTTCCTTCCTTCCTTCCTTCCTTCCTTCCTTCCTTCCTTCCTTCCTTTCCTTTCTTTCCCTTCATTCTTTCCTTCCTTCCATTTCTTGGCAATGATTCTAAAATATGTGTTTACAAAAAGTAAAGAAAAATAGAGTATGGCTAATGGATATAAATTAATGTACTAAGGAAGAGTATTGAAATTGTCAGTTTATAAACAAATTACTATTTTTCTTAGAGAAAGAAGTCATGTGAAAGCAATGGTAGTTCGATTTTAACATAAGAAATTAAGCCCTGATTTCTTTTTCCTAAGCAAAATTGGGGTGAAAATACGTACCCAAGTAAATTTTTATGAAAATCGAATGGCAAAATTTGTACAAAACACTTAGAAGGTACAAATAATTTTTTGTTGTGAGAAAACTATCATACCTGAACTTGTATTCTTTAATTATATCTAATAAAGAAAAAAGTAATAAGCTCATATTCAGTGGCTCTCAAATTAAGGATAAACTTGCTTGAGTGGAAATATTAAGAAGAAAATTCCAGGTTTTGTACAAGAGAACATTTTCTGAATTTAGATATAGACAAAGTTGAAGGAGCCTCACTGAGAAATAGCTACTTCCAGTTTAGACGTATTGAAACAGAGGCCAGATAGCAAGTTGTCAGTGATGAAGTTTAGATTTTTATGGATACTAAGATCTCTTCTAATTCTTCTGTTCACTAAGTCTATGTGGAATTAATTGGCTCTATCTTAACATTCAAAATGGATTCCATGAAAATAAATCTTCACTAAAAGCAAAACCTTTTAGGCTCTTAAAAAACACTGGGTACGTTTCCAGAAAAAAAAATGTACAAAAATGCCAGTCATATAAATTACCAGAAAACTCAAGAGCTTCCATAGACAATCTGAATATATTGCACTCCAAGTAATGCCAAAGAAAGATTCTATCTTTCTCTATTTATGACATAATACAGATAAAATTATTTCTCCCCTACACCCAGACAATGAGAAAGAACAAGAGAAAGAGAGAGAAACCGGTCTACAGTATCAACGTGGTGTTTGTTGATTGTTTTCTATGTCTTTTACATAAATATGGTCAAAACTCTCAGTGATCAGTTGAAAACTTGTTTTGAA
>NW_022161684.1:0-12192 GCF_008728515.1 Papio anubis
AGCCTGGGCAACATACTGAGACCTTGTCTGTACTAAAATTTTAAAAACTCAGCTAGGTGTGGTGGCGCATGCCTATAGTCTCAGCTACTTGGGAGGCTGAAGTGCGAGGTTCACCTGAGCCCAGGAGGTCGAGGCTGCGGTGAGCCACTGCACTCCAGCTGGAATTACAGACGTGAGCCACCGTGTCTAGCTCATTTTAACTTTAGAATCTTCCTTTCTCCTTACCAGGTACAGAAGAAAACATGGAGTTGAAATTGTTCTGCTAGGTTCTTTTTTAGTTCAGAGAATAGACCTAAAAATAAATGACTGACGTTCTTTCTCCTTTTTCTTCTTTGTACAGGATTCTCCAGCTTTCCGTTGCACCAACAGTGAAGTGACAGTCCAGCCCAGCCCCTATTTGAGTTACCGGCTGCCCAAGGACTTTGTAGACCTGTCTACAGGGGAGGATGCTCACAAGCTAATAGACTTCCTTAAGCTGGTAAAGTCTATGTGCATTTAGTATGCTGGCCGCCTTTTCAAATAGACCTTCAAATTGGCTTTTATATCATATTTCACTGGAATCCTGTATCACCTAGACTTTGATGCTTATGAATGGAGCCGAGTTACTGAGTTAGGTCATTTTCTAATTAAATATAAAATAGGAGCTGAAGGCATAATTTATTGATTAGAGTGACAAAATGTTTTTATGCTGTATATGCCTTTTGAACATTTTTCAAAATACTTGTAACTGTGAAGAAAGTGTGTATATTGTTAGAGGGCTGCACGGAGAGCAAGTCTCTGCTCTGGTGGTGATTTTACTCAAGAGGGAATGTGAATATTTATACTTCTGTGTGGATTTCTGTGTAGGAGTTTCTGTATGTATGGAAGAAAGAGAAGAAAATACTCAAGTACCTGAGGATAATTTGCTCAGGAGTCAAAGTGATAAACTAGTTTCATGAATTAAAGCATGGTTTTCCATGACAATTTTTAATCACATCTTTGCCAAGACCTCTGGAAAATTACACCTGCTGAGCAGATATCCCAAGGAGCATGTGCTTATTTTAATGTCCCCTTGGTTTTCTTTGGCAGAAGAGAAATCAGCAAGAGGACGACTGATGAGCGTGCTGGAGCTGGAGAAGAGGAGGCCCCGCCCCGCCCCGCCCCGCCCCGCCCCGCCGCGCCGCTCGGGAGCTGCTCATCAGCCGCAGCTTCCTGCCAACCCTGATGCGGGTGGGCCGGGCAGTGTGGACATCAGCCGCTTTTTATATTCATGTACATCACCTGGGGAAAAACACAGAGGGACTTTGCTACTTGTAAAAATAACATAATAAATAGATCTTAAGCATAGGAAATCATACTGTTCTGATAATAAAATGCTTTCTATGAAATACGTTGCTTTTCTACCCGGTCGCTTTATTTATTTATTTTTATTTTTATTTTTTGAGACAGTCTCGCTGTGTCGCCCAGGATGGAGTGCACTGGTTCAATCTCAGCTCACTGCAACCTCTACCTCCTGGTTCAAGCGATTCTGCTGCCTCAGCCTCCCAAGTAGCTGGGATTACAGGTGCACACCACCACACCCAGCTGATTTTTGTATTTTTAGTAGAGGCAGGGCTTCACCGTGTTGGCCAGGCTGGTCTGGAACTCCTGATCCTCAAGTGATCTGCCCACCTCAGCCTCCCAAAGTGGTGGGATTATAGGTGTGAGCCACCACGCCCAGCCTGTTTTATTTAGGGACAGAGTCTTGCTCTGTTGCCCAGTCTGGAGTGCAGTGGCACAATCACAGCTCACTGCAGCCTCAATCTGGACTCAGGCAATCCTGCCTCAGCCCCCTGAGTAACTGGGACTACTGGTGCACACCACCACGCCCAGCTGATTTTTATATTTTTTTTGTAGAGATGGGGTTTTGCCACGTGGCCTTTTTAAAAGGCCACCATGAAGTGATGATATCAATTGTGCCTGATTTACCGAGGCTTTATGATGTGCCAGACATTCTACTAAGAGCTCTTTCTGTATTAGTTGACATCACCAAGCAATTTGAAGGATACAGACATGACAGTTTTCCAGGGTAACTGCCCGACGTGGTATCCAGTGGTAATCTTCGTCCTCATTACTTTATCTTTGTATTCAGTATGTCAGATGCCCTTTCTTTTTTTCTTTTTTTTAAGTAGTAGAGATGGGGTTTCCCTGTGTTGCCCAGACTGATCTCAAACTCCTGGCCTTAAGTGATCCTCCTGCCTCAGCCTTCCAAACTGCTGGGATTACAGGTGTTGTTTAATGTACAGGTGCTTCAAAAATACTTTTGTTTTTTTAAACTGCTTATAGGTGCCTACCCACCTATGATGGATTTAGTATCAAGGATTGATTTTAAGTTTAGCTCTGGAAGCTGGCTTTGTCAAGATGGCATTTTACCAAGCCAATTGAAAACATTCAGACTAGGCTGGGTGCAGTGGCTCACGCCTGTAATCCCAGCACTTTGGGAGCCTGAGATGGGCGGATCACCTAAGGTCAGGAGTTCAAGACCAGCCTGACCAATATGGTGAAATGCCGTCTCTACTAAAAATACAAAAATTAGCCAGGCGTGGTGGTGGGTGCCTGTAGTCCCAGCTACTTGGGAGGCTGAGGCAGGAGAATCGCTTGAACCTGGGAGGCGGAGGTTGCAGTGAGCTGAGACCGCACCACTGCACTCCAGCCTGGGCGAGAGAGCGAGCCTCTATCCTCCACCAAAAAAGAAAACTATATTCAGACTATATAAAAAGACCCAGCAAAATTTGGCAGAGAGTTCATAAACTGTACAATTCTCATTACATTTTTTTACACATTTTCCTGGAGAAACTGGACTTGAACTCTCAGGTCATTTTCTAAAACGTGATTTTTGTACATTGTTTACTTAGTGTATTTAATTTTAGTTGATTTTCCTGATGTTAATATCAAATGTAGGATACTATGAAGGAAATATTCTCCTAAAGCCCAATATAATTTACGCCTGCCTAAAAATTAACTTCTGTTTTGTTTTAAGACAGAGTCTCCCTCTGTCTCCCAGGCTGGAGTACAGTGGCACGATCTTGGCTCACTGCAGCCTCCGCCTCTTGGGTTCAAGTGATTCTCCTGCCTCAGCCTCCTGGGTAGCTGAGATTACAGGTGTGCACCACCACACCTGGCTAATTTTTGTATTTTTAGTAGAGATGGGGTTTCACTATGTAAGTCAGGCTGATCTGAAACTCCTGGCCTCAAGAGATCCACCCACCTCGGCCTCCCAAATTGCTAGGATTACAGGCATGAGCCACAGCGCCCAGCTCTTAAGTTTTGAATCGTCCTTTTATTTTACTGGCATTTGTTCTTTCTTTGAGGTACCTCAGACTTGCGCTTGAATTCAGCAAATGGAAACCTGTGTGCTTCCTCAGCGTGTCCCTGCAGTCCTCCCTTCTGAAGAGAAGACACTGCCGCTGCTGCCTTTGAAGGGCTGGAATAAATACGTGCTTTGTCCTGCAGGCAGCGTCATGTCCCGTGGGCCTCCTGGAGACAGCTTTGCCAGTTTTGTTTTCGCGAGTCTCATTTGATTTGCATTTTCTGAGTTCGTAAGGTTTTCTCTTCTCAGCCTTTTCTCTTTTTGATGATTGAGGATCATCAAAAAACAAACAGAAACCTTATGTGACAGCTTTTTGACCAAGTTTGTTTCCTGCAAAGTGGAAGAGGAGTTTTCTGCAGTCTGTTAAGTGAGATAACTCATAAACCTGTAGTGTAGTGCACATCGCAGGCCACAGACAAATGGTAGCTATTGTCACTCTGCGTGGCAGACCTCTGTACAGTATATAAAGGCACATTCTTTTTAACAGAGTCAAGAAAATATATATGTATTTATATATTTATTTATATTTATATATTTTTATATTTATATATATATATATTTTTTTTTTCCTTTTTTCAGTAGAGATGGGGTTTCGCCATGTTGGCCATGGCTGGTCTCGAACTCCTAACCTCAGGTGATCCATCCACTTTGGCCTCCCAAAGTGCTGGGATTACAGGCGTGAGCCACCATGCCCAGTCCCTTCTTTTCCTTTTTACCAGATGACAAAACTGCTCCCCAAAGATGTTGACTTTTCCAAAACCTTCACTGTAGCAGGATCTAAACATTGTTTTATTCACATGTTGTCCTTGGCTCATGCTAAGGAAAGAATAAATCACAGTAAACTTACCACTCACACACAGTGCAGGTATGTATACACCTTAGAAAGATACGGTCGAGCACGGCGGCTCACACCTGTAATCCCAGCACTTGGAGAGGCGAAGGCAGGCGGATCACAAGGTCAGGAGATCCAGACCATCCTGGCCAACATGGCAAAACCCTGTCTCTACTGAAATACAAAAAATTAACCGGGCACGGTGGTGCATGTGTGTAGTCCCAGCTACTCGGGAGGCTGAGGCAGGCGAATTGCTTGGACCCAGGAGACAGAGGTTGCAGTGAGCTGAGATGACACCACTGCGCCCAGCCTGGCGACAGACCGAGACTCTGTCTCAAAAAAAAAAAGGTGCTTGAGGACTAGGCCGTGCGTGGTGGCTCATGCCTGTAATCCCAGCACTGTGGGAGACCGTGGTGGGTAGTAGATTGCTTGAGGTCAGGAGTTCAAGACCAGCCTGGCGAACATGGTGAAACCCCATCTCTACCAAAAATACAAAAAATTAGCCAGGTGTGGAGGTGCGCACCTGTAATCCCCACCACTCGGGAGGCTGAGGCAGGAGAATCACTTGAACCTGGGAGGCAGAGGTTGCAGTGAGTCAAGATTGTGCCCCTGAACTGAAAGAGCAAGATTCCGTCTCAATAAAAAAAGGAAAAAAAAATGATTGAGGAACAGAAATCTAAGACATTGTAACAAAAATGTAGTGAAAAAAATAGCTAAAAGTTATGGGGTTAGGCAATAAGCCTGGCATAAGTGACCTAAAGAGAGAACGCATTCAGGTGTGTCTTTTTTTTTTTTTTAATCAAGAAAACCAAAATAAAATGATAGTGGCAACATAGTAAGACCCTGTCTCTAAAAAACATTCTTTTTCAAAAGACAAATTAGCCAGACGTGCTGGTGCATGCCTGTAGCCCTAACTACACAGGAGGCTGAGGCAGGAGGATCACTTGAGCCCAGGGGTTCAAGGCTGCAGGGAGCTATGATCTCACCACTGCACCCCGACCTCCAAAAAATAAATAAATAAAAAGGAAAGAAAGGAAGAGGCCTGGTGCGGTGGTTCACGCCTATAATCTCAGCACTTTGGGAGGCCAAGGTGGGTGGATCACCTGAGGTCAAGAGTTTGAGACTAGCCTGGCCAACATGGTGAAACTCTGCCTCTACTAAAAATACAAAAAATTAGCCAGGCATGTTGGTGCACGCCTGTAATCCCAGCTACTCAGGTGACTGAGGCAGGAGAATTGCTTGAACTTGTGGGATAGAGGTTGCAGTGAGCTGAGCTCACGCCACGGCACTCCAGCCTGGGCAACAGGTGCACAGCCAGGCTGAAGCCCCAGTGTTCTCCAAACTGTCACGCCAGACTCACAATATGTACTAGATAAATTGCAGGTCTCCTTCTTTTCTTCCTTCCAGCTGAGTTCATTCCCCCACTTTCCCTCCGTTTTCTTCTCCTAAGAAGTCATTTTGTTCAGCCACAGTTTATAAGCAGGGCTCATTGTTTAGGTCTGAGGAACAGGACAGGGTTGTACTAAGCGTTTAGGCAATTATTCTTATCTGGGAAGGGCTGACAGCTTATTCTTTAATGTCTACAAATTGCTTTGAAGATGAAAAGGGCTACAAAAATGTCATTTGTTTTCCATCTTGTAAAAGGCATATATCTCAGGCCAATGAAAGCCCAAGCTTCCAAACCAGACTGAGTTCCTCTCACTTACAAAAGAAGCATAACCTCCTCTGCACGTATTGGTAGTGCTGAGAGCACTGGGATTCTTATTTCTTTACCAAAAAAAAAAGTCACCAAAGAAAGAAGATACCGGGAGGCCGGGCACAGTGACTCACACCTGTTATCCCAGCACTTTGGGAAGCCAAGGCAAGTGGATCATGAGGTCAGGAGATCAAGGCCATCCTGGCCAACATGGTGAAACCTCGTCTCTACTAAAAATACAAAAATTAGCTGGGCGTGGTGGTGCACACCTGTAATCCCAGCTACTTGGGACCCTGAGGTAGGAGAATCACTTGAAACAGGGAGTCGGAGGTTGCAGTGAGCCCAGATCGGACCACTGCATTCCAGCCTGGCGACAGAGTGAAATTCCGTCTAAAAAAATAAAGAGGACACCAGGAGCTGGGCACAATGGCTCAAGTCTGTAATCCCAGCCCTTTGGGAGGCCAAGGCGGGAGGATCACTTGAGGTCAGGAGTTCGAGACCAGCCTGACCAACATGGCAAAACCCCCATCTCTACTAAAAATACAAAAATTAGCCGGGCGTGGTGCTGGGCTCCTGTAATCCCAACTACTCGGGAGGCTGAGGCAGGAGAATCACTTGAACTTAGGAGGCAGAGGTTGCAGTGAGCCGAGATCACGCCACTTCAGCCTGGGCAACAGAGTGAGACTACCATCTCAAAAAAAAAAAGTTCCAGGTAGGGACATAGGAAAGAAGGAATGGAGAGGAAGGAATACTCTCAAATACTTTTTTTTTTTTTTTTTTTTTTTTTGGAGACTGGGTCATGTTCTATTGCCCAGGCTGAAGTAAAATGGCATGATGATAGCCCGCTGCAGGCTCCAACGGCTGCCCTCAAGCGATCTTCCCACCTCAGCCTCCGATGTGGCTGGGACTACAGGCACACACCACCATGCCTGGCTGATTTTACTTTCCTTTTTTTTATTTCCCAGGCTGGTTTGGAACCCCTAGACTCAAGTGAACCTCCCGTCTCAGCCTCCCAAAGTGCTGGGATTACAGGCATGAGCCATCACGCCTGGCCACTCTCAGATCCTCATGGGGGAATAAATGGAGTATAAATGGATACAACACTGTAAACAGACAAGAGACAGTCCAGTGCAGAGAGAGCACAGGTGCTTCTCAATGAGTTTATAAGTGTGAGGACTGAAAAGGACATCAGATGGCCACCTCTCGTCACCCTTGGTGGCTACAGACTTGTCTTTTTTGAAATCAAAATGAGAATGTCCAAATGAGTCTTTTTTTGGGGTGGTGGGGGTTAGAGGGGGATGGAGTCTTGCTCTTGTAGCCCAGGCTAGGGTGCAATGGCACAATCTCAGCTCACTGCAATCTCCGCCTCCCGCGTTCAAGAAAGTATCCTGTCTCAGCCTCCCTGGTAGCTGGGATTACCGGCGCCCGCCACCACGCCCGGTTAATTTTGTAGTTTTAGTGGAGACGGGGTTTCGCCTCCCAAAGTGTTGGGATTGTAGGCGTGAGCCACGGTGCTAGGCCCGAATGAGTCTTAAGAAAGGAGAGACAAAGATCCCAGGATATGATTTGCTCACTTCTGGATTTTGAATGCAAAATAATGCTCCCCCAAAACTCGAATAATGGGAAGAAGTATGTCCAACCAGTTAAGAAGTTTTGGTTGCAAACAACACAAACTAACTCCGGTTAATGAAAGCATGTACTGGAAGGATGTGAGGTGCCTCCGGAAATTAGCACAAACCGTGGAAGCTCCGCAGAGAGAACAGAGACTGGAAAAACTTTGGAGATGCAAAAGACACTATCCCAGGACTTAGCTACTAGAGATACTCCGGCTTCTGTCCTGATGACACCGGGCTCAAGATTCGGTATCTGGCTGGGTGCCATGGCTCATGCTTGTAATTCCAGCACTTTGGGAGGCCAAGGCGGGTGGATCACCTGAGGTCAGGAGTTTGAGACCAGCCTGGCCATCACGGTGAAACCCCATCTCTACTAAAAATACGAAAATTAGCCAGGCATGGTGGCGGGTGCCTGTAGTCCCAGCTACTCAGGAGGCTGAGGCAGGAGAATTGCTTGAACCCGGGAGGCAGAAGTTGCAGGGAGCCGAGATTGCCCCACGGCACTCTGCCTGGGCAACAGAGCAAAACTCCATCTCAAAAAAAAAAAAAAAAAAATCAAAATTATTTTTTGTCTCCCAGGCTAGAATGCAGTTGCATGATTACCATTCACTGCAGCCTCCATTTCCCAGGCTCAAGTTATCTTCCCACCTCAGCCTCCTGAACAGCTGGGACCATGGGAATACACCACCACATCTGGCTAATTTATTTTTATTTTTAGCAGAAACAAGGTCTTGCCACGTTTCCCAGGCTGGTCTCGAACTCCTGAGCTCCAGCAGATCCTCCTGCCTCAGCCTCCCAAAGTGCTGGGGTTACAGGCGTGATCCACAACGCCGGGCCCCTTCCCAATGTTCTCTATGATCCTTTCTGCATCTCCATCCAGTACCCTCAGGACCTCACACCTGTCTGTAGTAACCAACCAGTTGGGCTTGCCAACCTGCTTTCTATCTTCCTTCCGCCTTTCTTGTTGGATGTAGATTCCATACGCCCCACGTAATTTCACTCTGACCTGTGTAAACTTATTTTCAACGACCCTTAAAACATCCTCAGCTCCCAGCAAGTCTGCCTTCTCCGTGTTCTTTCAATATCCTGTGGCATTCCTGCTGGCTGCCTCCCCTAGAAGCTTCCTGCTCGCCTGGAATATGAATGCCCTCCTTAAGCACATCCGTCCGTTTAGGCCAGCAATTCTCAGTCTTAGTCAGATATTCTTTTTTTTTTTTTTTTTTTAAAAACATAGAGACAGGTATGTGTGTGGAGGGGAGCAGGGTGCGGGGGAATCTTGCTGTGTTGCCCAGGCTGGTCTCAAACTCCCGGCCTAAGGATCCTCCCACCTTGGCCTCTCAAAGTGCTGAGATTATAGGCATGAGCCACTGCACCCGGCCCCTAGTTGTGTATTCTAATTACCTGGAGAGTATTTTTTTCTTAATCAATGGAAAATACTCACCCAGACCAATTAAACTGAAATCTCTGGGGCCCAGTAGTTTGTTCTTGTTTTTGTTTTTCTTTTTTGTTTCTGAGAGGGAGTCTCCCCTCTGTTGCCCAGGCTGGAGTGTAATGGCGCAATCTCTGCTCACTGCAACCTCCGCCTCCCTGGTTCAAGCGATTCTCATGCCTCAGCCTCCTGAGTATCTGGGATTACGGGTGCCTGCCACCACACCCGGCTAATTTTTGTATTTTTAGTAGAGATGGAGTTTCACCATGTTGACCATGGTTGGCCAGGCTGGTCTCAAACTCCTGACCTCAGGTGATCCGCCTGCCTTGGCCTCCCAAAGTGCTGGGATTACAGGCGTGAGCCACTAGCTGGGCCCAGTAGTTTGTTGTTTATGTTTGTTTGTTTTGAGATGGAGTTTCACTCTTGTTGCCCAGGCTAGAGTGCAATGGCACAATCTCAGCTCATCACAACCTCTGCCTCCTGGGTTCAAGCGATTCTCCTGCCTCAGCCTCCCGAGTAGCTAAGATTACAGACATAAGCCACCATGCCTGGCTAAATTTTGTATTTTTTAGTAGAGACGGCATTTCCCCAGGTTAGTCAGGCTGGTGTCCAAATCCTGACCTCAGGTGATCCACTTGCTTTGGCCTCCCAAAGTGCTGGAATTACAGGCGTGAGCCACCACGTCCGGCCAAGGGCCCAGTAGTTTTAAACATCTCCCAAATAATTCTGATGTACTGCTGAGGTTTAGAACCTCTATTTAAATATTAGGCCTTATGTAAGCATCTGTTAACCCCTCATGCTCCTGAGGCCCTCCCAGACCAATGTAGCCACTATACCTTTGTATGTGTCTGTTTTTATGCCGGTACTGTGCCATTTGGGTTACTATGTCTCTGTAGTGTAATTCAAAGTTAGGTGATGAGATTCCTCCAGTTTTATTTTTCCTTAGGATAGCTTTGACTATTCTGGGTCTTTTTGTGTTCCATATAAATTTTGGACTGTTTTTTCTATTTCTTTGAAGAATGTCATTGGTATTGTGATAGGGATTACATTAAATCTGTAGATTTCTTTGGGTAGTGTGGACATTTTAACAATATTGATTCTTCCAATCCATAAACATAGAATGTCTTTCCATTTTTTGTGTCTTCTTCAATTTCTTGCATCAATGTTTTATAGTTTTCTTTATAGAGATCTTTCACTTTTTTGCTATACTCCTATGTATTTTATTTGCAGCTATTGTAAATGAGATTATTTCTTTTTCAGATTGTTCACTGTTGGCATAGAGAAATACTACTGGGTTTTGTATGTTGATTTTGTGCTCTGCAACTTTACAGAATTTGTTTATCAGTTTTAGTAGTGTTTTTGTGGAGTCTTTAAGTTTTTCCAAATATAAAATCATATTATCTACATACAAGGATAATTTGACTTCTTCCTTTCCAGTTTGGGTGCCCTTTATTTCTTTCTCTTGTCTATTTGCTCTAGCTAGGATTTACAGAACAGTGGTGAAAGTGGGCATCCTTATCGTGTTATAGATCTTTGAGGAAAGGCTTTCGGTTTTTCTCCATTTAGTATGATACCAACTATAGGTCTGTCGTATATGGCTTTTATTATGTTGAGGTATGTTCCTTCTACACCCAGATTTTTCAGGGTTTTTATCATGACGAGATGTTCAGTTTTGTCAAATGATTTTTCAGCATCAATTTTAATGATCATGCGGTTTTTGTCCTCCATTCCGTTGCTATAATGTATCACATTCATCTATTTCCATACGTAGAACCATCCTTGCATCCCTGGGATAAATCTCACTTGGTTGTGATGAATAATCTCTTTAATGTGCTGTTGAAATCAGCTTGCTGCTATTTTATTGAGGATTTTTGCATCGATATTCATCAGTGATACTGGCCTGGAGGTTTTGTTTGTTTGTTTGTTTTTATGTGTCTTTGTCTGGTTTTGGCATCAGGGTAATACTGGCCTCATAAAATGAGTTCAGAAGTATTCCCTCCTCCTCTATTTTTAAAAATAGTTTGTGTAGAATTGGTATTAGTTGTTAAAATGTTTGGTAGGATTCAGCAGTGAAGCCATTGGGTTCTGTGCTTTTCTATGCTGGGAGACTTTTTATTATGGCTTCAATCTTGTCACTTGCTATCCATCTGTTCAGATTTTGCAGTTCTTCATGGTTCAATCTTGGTAGGTTGTACGTATCTAGGAATTTATCCATTTCTTCTAGGTTTTCCAATTCATTGGCATGTAGTTGCTCATACTAGCCACTAATAATCCTTTAGATTTTGGCAGTATCAGTTCTAATGTCTCCTTTGTCATCTCGGCTCTTATTTATTTGGGTCTTCTCTCTTTTTTTTCTTAGTTAATCTGACTAAAGTTTTGTCAATTTTATCTTTTCAAAAAACAAACTTTTTGTTTCATTGATATTTGGTATTGTTTTCCTCATTTAAAATTCATTTATTTCTGCTCTGATCTTTATAATTTTTTCCTTCTACTAATTTAGGGTTTGGTTTGCTCTTGCTTTTCTAGTTATTTAGATGCATCATTAGGTTGTTTATTTAAACTAATCCTTATTTTTTAATGTACGTGGTTAAAGCTATTATTATCTTTCCTCATAGTACTGCTTTTACTGTGTCCCGTAGGTTTTGGTATATTGTGTTTCCATTATTATTTCTTTCAAGAAACTTTTCAATTTCCTTCTTAATTTATTCAGTTACCCATTACTCATTCAGGACCATATTGTTTAATTTACAGGTGTTTGTGTAGTTTCCAAAATTCCTCTTGTTATTGATTTTTAGTTTTATTCCACGGTGGTCAGAGAAGATGCTTGATATTATTTTAATTTTTTGAAATGCTTAAAGACTTGTTTGTGACCTAACATATGGTCTAGCCTTGAGAAAGATCCATGTGCTGAGGAAAGGAATTTGTATTCTACAGCCATTGGATGAAATGTTCTGTAAATATCTATCAAGTCAATTTAATCTATAGTGCAGATTAAGCCTGATGTTTCTTTGTTGTTGATTTTTTTTTTTTTTTTTTTTTGTCTTAGAGGTCTCTACAATGCTGAAACTGGGGTGTTGAAGTCTCCAGGTATTATTGTATTGGGGTTTCTCTCTCTCCTTAGCTCTAATAATATTTGCTTTATGTATCTGGGTGCTCCAGTGTCAGGTGTATATGTATTTATAATTGTTATATCCTCTTGCTGAATTGACCACTTTATCATTATATAGTAACCTTCTTTGTCTCTTCTTATACTTTTGGTTTTGAAATCTATTTTGTCTGATATAAGTATAGCTA
>NW_022161685.1:0-12187 GCF_008728515.1 Papio anubis
GACTACAGGTGGGCGCCACAGGGCCCAGCCAACTTTTGTATTTTTTGTAGAGATGGGACCTCACCATGTTGCCCAAGCTGGTCTCAAGGGATCTGCCTGTCTAGGCCTCCCAAGATGCTGAGCCAATGTGTTACAGGCGTGAGCCACTGTGCCTGGCCAGTTTTTCTTTTATTCCCTCTCTTCTTCCTTCATTTCTCAAAGGCATCTCAAACTCAGTGGGCCCCAAACCAAAGTCAAACTCCATCAGAATAACCTGCTACTTCCAACTTTAAAATATATCTTAAATCACAGTTTCTTACTACATGCAACCTTCTCGTTCAAACTACCACGATCCCTCACTTGAAGTTAGAATTGGTTTTCCTGCTTCAATATTTTTTTAAATCAAAATATTTCAAATAAACCATGTGTGACTTTATACTTTTTACTACATAAAAAGAATAAAGATCTGCCAGGTGTGGTGGCTCACGCCTGTAATCCCAGCACTTTGGGAGGCTGAGGCGGGCGTATCACTTGAGGTCAGGAGTTTGAGACCAGCATGACCAACATGGTGAAACCTCATCTGCACGAAAAACACAAAATTAGCCAGGTGTTGTGGTGCATGCCTGTAGTCCCAGCTACTTGAGAGCCTGAGGCAGGAGAATCGCTTGAAGCCGGGAAGTTGGAGGTTGCAGTGAGCAGAGGTCGCGCCACAGTACTCCATCTGGGTAACAAGAACGAAACTCTGACCAAAAAAAAAAAAAAAAAAAAAAAAAGATATGAAGAGGTTATATACTTAAACATGGAATTGCTTTAAGTGTTTGCCATTCACGGTTCCCATGCATGCCAGCAGCTTCTTACTGCAAACACCTGGGACTTGCTATAGGGCAGCTGGAGTACGTTCCACCCACACACAAGACAGGGAGCTGACAACCAAGGAGTGGAGGATCAATACTCCAGCTTTCTCCCCTCTATTTTCCTGTATCTCAGCAGTATGGAGCTTGTTACCGATGAGAACCTGCTCACTGACTTTAAACTGGTTTCCTTACATTCTCAGTTCCATTTCTCCATACCTCAATTGATGATTTCTGGTAAGGCCTAGCAAATAAACTGCTTTCACTGAAATTTCAGTCTTGGAACCTGCTTTGGGTTCCCCAAAAGACTGAAATATATTCATTTTCCCATCACTGGACTTCCAGGTTGCTTTCAATTCTTCACTCTTACAAACAAGGCTGCAATATATGTCTACAAACCTCTAGATATACAGGTAGGAAGATTTCGGTATTTCCCACTAGTGAAAGTGCTCAGTTGGAAGGTATGTGTATCTTCATCTTAATAAATACTACTGACATTTGAAAAGCCTGACAATGTCAAGGACTGGCCAGAGTCCCATGTGCGATGGATGTGGAATGGCAGCTCACTGTAGCAGGTGCAGGGACTCAGTTGGGGTCTTGCAGAGGCACTTAGTTATAGCAAGAATATTTCATAAGTGGTATCTGATATATTCAACACTAGTGCGGAATAAAAACACGTTGCTTAGAAATAATTATTCAGCCGGGCGCGGTGGCTCAAGCCTGTAATCCCAGCACTTTGGGAGGCTGAGACGGGCGGATCACAAGGTCAGGAGATCGAGACCATCCTGGCTAACACGGTGAAACCCCGTCTCTACTAAAAAATACAAAAAACTAGCTGGGCGAGGTGGCGGGCGCCTGTGGTCCCAGCTACTCCGGAGGCTGAGGCAGGAGAATGGCGTAAACCCGGGAGGCGGAGCTTGCAGTGAGCTGAGATCCGGCCACTGCACTCCAGCCTGGGCGACAGAGCCAGACTCAGTCTCAAAAAAAAAAATTATGTTTGAAATAATTATTCATAGATCTAAAGTCAACAAGTCTTTTTCTTCTCTTGTAAAAATATATAATTTTTTTTTCCAGAGGGAGGGGAACAACTTAAAATAAACCAGAAAATACCTTCATATTAATCATTCTTCTCATATACTTCAAATTTGAACTTAATGTCTTTCTCCTCCTGGACATCAGAGAGAACACCTGGGTATTCTGGCAGAAGTTTATATTTTTCCAAATCAATTTCTGGAAAAAACGTGTCACTTTCAAAGTCCCGCATGATCCTTGTCACAAATAGTTTAAGATGGCTTGGGTGATTCATGGCTTCCTTATAAACAGAACTGCCACCAACTATCCAAATAATCTCTACTTTTTTTGCTAATTCTGGTTGTTCTGTAAGTTTTAAGATATCATCCAGATTTCTGGCAAGAAAATGAGCTCCTTGTGGAAGTTCCTTGAGTTCTCTGCTGAGAATTGAATTAATTCTATCCTTTAAAGATCGATTCTTCTCAGAAATGGAGAACCAGATCTTCCTACACATACCACCAGATTCTGTTTACCTTCTACTGAAGAGTCTGTGTCATTCTCTGGAAATACCTAAATTCATTCCTGAGTGGTGGCCAGGGCAGGTCCCGGTTCTTGCCAACGCCCGTGTCTGGGACACAGCGACGATGCAGTTTAGCAAACGAACCATGACAGCAGCGGTGAGCACCTCCGAGCCCGCTCGCTACACCAGAACGCGCGGCCAAGATTGGCCGGAAGGTTTTTACTCTGAACCTGGAGGATGAGCAATGACATCCCTGTCTCCACCTCAAAGCCCTTCCTGAGCATTCACCTCCTGGGAGCGGGAGCAGCGCAGCAGCGCCACCTGGTGGTCCATGCGCTTCCCTTTGCAGCTCACTCGCAGCCCTGAGGTCCTCCTCTCCTTTCCATGCACCTGGGATTTCTTCACTGGACACCAGCCTGAGTCAAGTTTCCTGTAAAGAAAAAGAAGTTCACAGGGCTTGCTCATGGAGTCCCTGCACAAAGCGGCCGTGGGGGCTGCGATGGACACTGCATGGGTATTTCCGGCAGGCTGTGATTGGTGTACTTTGAGGTGGATGTTGTTTACCCGAGTGTTCACTTTGTGAAACTCCACTGCCCACTTGTGGATTGTCCTCCTTTCTCCATGCATGCTGTCCTTCCCTCAAATATACATTGCTGGTGTTTTGAAGCAATTCTATCTACACTAAGAAGAATCACTCCTACTGCATATCGTTGGAAATAGTGAATTGAAAAAAATTAGTGCAATTGTTTTTAATTCCAGGAAATAAATACACGTAAACAGGAAAATCTACAACAACAGCAGTAGGCTTGGGAGCTGACACCAGAACAGCTTTGGAAATGGCTCTCAAGCCACGAACTAGGAATCAAACCCTAACAAGCCCATGGGAGGTGGGGGGTGTGAAATGATGCCCAGTAGTGCATGAATGAATGAGTCATGGGCAGTGGCTCATGCCTTGGCTGGCCAGTCACGAACTTGGGGAAAATAGAGTTGGAAAATTGGGAGGTAGAGGAGAGAGGTACGCATAGACCTCTTGCTATAGGCTGAGTGTGTGACGATAGTGGTTGTGTGTGGATGCCTACCAGAGGGTCTTTAGGGGGCTGGGGCTCCCTGTAACCAGGTGGGTGAGATGGCTTGATGGACGATGCCACTCAGTCGCACAGGGCTTGCTCATGGAGTCCCTGCACAAAGTGGCCATGGTGGCTGCGATGGACACTGCATGGGCACAGCAATTGAGTCGCCACTCACCAGGGCTGACCTGGCAGCTGCCACTGCTGAGGGCCCAGCTAACCAAAAGCAGCTGCTTTTTTTGGACGGAGAAATAAAACAGGCAATGGTAATTAAGAATAAAATAACATTACGATAGATAAAAATGCCACTAAAAATATAGTACAGGTTTAAATAATTTTGAGACTATGAACAGATTATGTCAGTAAGGAGGAACTTATTACAAGTAAAAGAAGTTAAAACAGTTTGTAAAACTTTTTCCCTTCAGGCATATCAGACCATTTTACAGATAAGTTCTACAAAACTTTGAAGAAGGCTACTGATTTATACATAATATTCAAGAGAATGAGGAAACATGGTGAAATGATAGTAAACTCATTGTGTTTATGTATAAATAACATTGATTCCCCTAAAACCAGCAAAGAGATACATAAGAAAAGCATGATATGATAATCACTTTGGAAACAATTAGAGGTAAAAATACTGAGAAAAGTAATACTAGACTGTGTCACACCAGTGAGCCTAAATAAATTAAATATCCTGCTTGGGTTGTTCATCCCCTGGACTAAGAATATTTAAACTTTAAATCTGTAATGCATTTTACCACTTGATTAAGAATAAAGACAGGAATAATCACATTTTGTTGAATGCAGAAATTACTGCAGATGAGGAATTCAACCTCCGTCTCACTTACAGTTCTTCACCCATCTCCACTTCTAAGAACTTGTGGTCAGTACTCGCTTTGGCAGCATATATTAAATTGAAGATGCAGAGAGATTAGCATGGCCCCTGCTCAAAAGGTATTTATGCAAATTCATGAAACATTCATATTTTTAAACTCTTTCTCAATCAAACTAGGTATTCCAAGGAACATACCTCAAGATAATAAAAGTCATATATGACAAACTCACAGCCAGTATCATACTGAATGGCAAAAGCTGAAACATTCCTTAACACCAGCACAAGACAAGGATGCCTCTCTCACCAGTCTACTCAAGACGAAGTATTGGAAGTTCTGGTCCAGGGCAATCAGGTATTAAGAGAAAGAGGATATTCAAACAGGAAGGAGGAAGTCAAATTGTCTTTGTTTGCAAATGACATGATCTATATCTAGAAAACCCCATTGTTTCAGCTGAAAAACTTCTTAAGCTGATAAGCAACTTCAGTAAAGTCTCAGGATACAAAATCAATGGCAGAAGTCACAAACATTCTATACAACAATCAGACAGGCGGGGGTCAGGTCATTGAATGAAGCTGCACCATTTGCGGTTTGGGCTCTCTGCTTTGGCTCTATTGACCCCAGCCAAGGCTTGTGACTTTCTGCCATTTTGTATCTGAACTTTACTGAAACATCAGCAAGAAACTTTTCAGCTGAGCTGGTTTTCCTGGGAATAAATGTTGCAAGCTGAAAGGTAATTTGTTTTCATCTGCTCACTGCTGATATCCTTTCTCTCTTACCTAAACTTCAATACTACATGTATTGAGACAGTGAAGAAGAGCACGCTGTAGCTTTGATGGGCCAAAGGGACTGTTTTCGGCTTTTTGCTTTCATTCGTGGCTGTGGGGTTGTCATATATGACTTTTATTATCTTGGTATGTTCACCAGTACTAGTTTGAAGTTTAAAAATGAATGGCTTCATTGCATGTCGTCATACTGATGTCTGTGTCTTTCAGACACACTGACCAGCAATATGTTGCTTTTATTATGACAGGGATTCTTAGAGGCGGAAAAGTGGTGGTTTTTGAAGTGTTAATAATTTCTCTGCGTGGTATTTTACATCTAACTGCAATATTGTTATCTCTTGTCTTTTCCATTAACAATTTGAGTGCACTCAGTTTTTCCTTCTGTAGCTGCCTTCATGGGTTTTTCCTAAATTATTATTTTCAGTTTTTTTCAGTCGGGTGCATATATTAATACATATAATTTTAAAAGCCTCTTCTCAGTTTATAATGCATCCTAACCGTCCCCTGCCCGTCCTTCCCTAATCCTCCAGAGCAATGACTTTCCAACTCTTTTAGCAATGTCTTCTGTTTTCTCCGCACACATAACTACTTAGCCATTTCTTGATTATTTTACACACATTTTAGGCGTTTTGAATGACAGATAGGGATTTAGCTCTTACACCATACTATCTTCACTTTTCCTCCTATATTGTCCCAAAGTAATAGTTACCAGAGTTAGAGGCTAAGCAGTCACCACACATCATTATGACTATGTACATATTGCTCATTGTTGAGAAGAACAAGTATTATGCTCTTACTTCCTATCCTGTACTTCCTTCTGCCCTAAATTAATGATTACCTATACCCTTCCCCCTTGTTTTTCACTTTGCTTTATCTTCAATGAACTTCTTTCCAAATGCCCCAAATCTGGCAATACCTATTATTATTTTTAAGAGAAGGGAATCTCACTATGGTGGCCAGGCTGGTCTGGAAATGTTGGACTCAAGCCAACCTCTTGCTTTTAGCCTCCTGAGTAGCTGGGACTGCAGGCATGAGTCATTCCACCCAGCTAACCACAATAATATTTCTACTGTTTTTGTTTGTTTGTTTTTGTTTTAAGCCAGCTCCATAGCTGGAATATTTCCTAATGTTGGATCCTGTTTGCTGGATCCATGTCATTCTCTGGTTTGTCTCCTCCTTCATTTGCTGGAGTATTTTCTCCAATAGCTTCCCAAGAAAGGGTCCATGAATCCTAGTCTTTGCTGGCCCTAAAAATGTATTATTTACCTTCATCCTTGATTATTTGGGTGAATATGGATTTATTCGTTAGAAATAACTTTCTTTCTAAATTCTGATCATGCTTCCATTGTTTTCAGCTTTCTTTTGAGAGAAGTCTCTTCTGTCACCCAGGCTGGAGTGCAGTGGGCAATCCTACTGGAAGTCCCTGCAGCCCGTGACAGTCTCGAGACTCGGATTCATCCACCTCAGCCCCTGAGGCAGTGGGACTGAGTGAGCCACAGGGCCCAGCCAATTTTTGTATTTTGGAGAGATGGGGGCTTCACCCATGTTGCCCAAGCTGGTCTCAAAGGGATCTGTCTGTCTCTGCCTCCCAAAATGCTGAGCCAATGTGTTACAGGCGTGAGCCTGTGCCTGGCCAGTTTTCTTTTATTCTCTCTTCTTCCTTCATTTCTCAAGGCATCTTTTCGAAGCTCAGTGGGCCCAAACCAAAGTCAAACTCCATCAGAATATCCTGCTTCTTCCAACTTTAAAATATATATATCTTAAATCACAGTTCTTACTACATGCAACCTTCTGGTTCAAACTACCACGATCCCTCACTTGAACTTAGAATTGGGTTTCCTGCTTCTGTATTTTTAAATCATAAAATATTTCCAGTAAACCATGTATGGCTTTTATACTTTTATTACATAAAAAGAATAAAGTCAGGTGTGGTGGCTCACGCCTGTAATCCCAACACTTTGGGAGGCCGGGTGGGCGTATCCTTGAGGTCAGGAGTTCGAGACCAGCCTGACCAACATGGTGAAACCTTGTCTGCACAAAAAACACAAAATTAAGCTGGGGTGTGGTGGCGCGCACCTGTAGTCCCATGCTTGGAAACCTGAGGCAGGAGGAATTGAACCCGGGAGTTGGGAGGCTGCAGTGAAGCTGGTCAGCCACTGCCTCCATCTGGGTAACAGAGCAGAAACTCTGTCAAAAAAAAAATGGCGGTATGAAGAGCTTACATACTTAAACATGGAATTGCTTTAAAATGTTTGCCATTCATGGTTCCCATGCATGTAGCAGCTTCTTACTGCTTGCAGGACTTGCTATAGAGCAGCTAGATACGTTCACCCACACACAGGACAGGGGAGCTGACAGCCAGGAGTGGAGGATCAATACTCAGCTTTCTCCCCTCTGTTTCCCGTATCTCAGCAGTATGGGCTTGATACCCGATGAGAACATGCTCACTGACTTTAAACTGCTTTTCTTACCTTTTCAGTTTCATTTCTCCCGCTACCTCAATTGATGATGATGATTTCTGGTAGCCCTGAAAATAAACTGCTTTCACTGAAATTTCAGTCTTGGAATCTGCTTTGGCTTCCCCAGTCTAAGACAGAAATATATTCATTTCCCATCACTGGACTTCCAGGTTGTTTCAATTTTTCACTGTTACAAACAAGGCTGCAACATATGTCTACAAACCTCTATAGATATACCGCATTAGGAAGATTTGATTTTCCACTAGTGAAACTGCTCCAGTTGGAGGGTATGCATCTTCATCTTTAATAAATCACTACCCACATTTGAAAAGCCCGACAATGTCAGGACTGGCCAGTGTCCCATGTAATGCGATGGGTGTGGAATGGCAGCTCACTGTAGCAGGTGCAGAGATCAGTTGGGGTCTTAGAGAGGCACTTAGTTATAGCAAGAATGTTTCATAAATGGGTATCTGCTATATTCAAGATTGAGTCTTGAATAAAAACCGTTGTAGAAATAATTATTCATAGATCTAAAGTCAATAAGTCTTTTTCTTCTCATGTATAAAATATAATTTTTTTTTTTTTTTCAGAGGAGAACAACTTAAACTAGAAAACACCTTCATATTGTCATTCTTTTAATATACTTCAAATTTGAGCTTAATGTCTTTCTCCTCCTGGACATCAGAGAGAGAGAACATAGGTATTCTGGCAGAAGTTTATATTTCTCCAAATCAATTTCTGGAAAAAGCGTGTCATTTTTCAAAGTCCGCATGATCCTTGTCACAAATAGTTTAAGATGTCCTGGGTGATTCATGGCTTCTTTATAAGTAAAACTGTCACCAATTATCCAAATCATCTCTACTTTATTTGCTGATTCTGGTTGTTCAGTAAGTTTTAAGATATCATCCAGACTTCTGGCAAGAAAATGGGCTGCTTGTGGAGGTTCATGAGTTCTCTGCGCTTAATTAAATTAATTCTATCGCTAAGTCTAGGTTATTTCTCGGGAATGGAGAACCAGATCTTTCTACACATAACACCGATTCTGTTAACCTTCTCCTGAAGAGTTTGTGTCATTCTCTGGAAATACCTAAATTCATTCCTGAGTGAAGCTGGGGCATGTCCTGTTCTTGCCATGCCGTGTTCTGGGACACAAGCGAGATGCAGTTTGGCAAACGAGCCGACGGCGACGCTGGGAGCAGCTCGCCACCAGAACGCGTGGCCAAGATTGGCCCGGAAGGTTTGCACTTTGAACCTGGAGGATGAGCAATGACATCCCTGTCTCCACCTCAAAGCCCAGCCTTCCTGAGCATTCACCTCCTGGGAGCAGGGCAGCGCAGCGGCGCACCACCCTGCGCTTCCTTTACAGATCACTCACAGCCTGAGACCCCCTCTCCTTTCCATGCGCCTGGGATTTCTTCACTGGACACCAGCCTGAGTCAAGTTTCTATAAAGCAAAGAAAGAGCCTGGGGCTTGCTCATGGAGTCCACCTGCACAAAGTGTACCGTGGTGACTGCGATGGATACTGCATGGGTGTTTTCGGCAGGCTGTGATTGGTGTCTGATGTGGGTGTTGTTTACCCAGTGTTCACTTTGTGAAACTCACTGCCCACTTGTGGATTGTCCTCCTTTCTCTCCATGCATGCTGTGCTTCCCTCAAATATACATTGCTGGTGGAAACAAGATTCTATGTACACTAGAAGAATCACTCTACTGCATATCCTTGGAAATGCTGAATTGAAAAAAAATTAGTGCAATTGTTTTTAATTCAGGAAATAAATACATGCAAAGAGGAAAATCTACAACAACAGCAGTAGGCTTGGGAGCTGACACCAGAACAGCTTTGGAAATGGCTCTCAAGCCAGGGCATGAGAATCCTTAAACAAGCCCATATAGGAGGTGGGGGTGTGAAATGATGCCCAGTAGTGCATGAATGGGCAGGTCATGGGCGTGAAGCCATGCCTTGGCCCAGCCAGTCATGAACTTGGGGAAAGTAGGATTGGAAAACTGGGAGGTGAGGAGGAGAATGCATAGACCTCTTGCTAGGCCGAGTGCATGGCGATACTGGTTGTGTGTGTGGATGCCTGCAGAGGGTCTTTAAGGGGCTGGGCTCCCTGTAATCAGGTGAGTGAAATGCTTGACAGACCGCCAATGCCACTCCAGCCACACACAGCTTGCTCATGGAGTCCCTGCACAAAGTGGCAGTGGTGGCTGCAATGGACACTGCATGGGCACAGCAGTTGAGTCGCCCACTCACCAGGGCTGACCTGGCAGCTGCCACTGCTGAGGAGCCCAGCCAACCAAAAGCAGCTTCTGCACTGTTTTGGATGGAGAAATAAAACAGGCAATGGTAATTAAGAATAAAAATAACATTATGATGAATGAAATATGCCACTAAAGATATATTAGATGTGTAAATAATTTTGAGACTGAACAAGATTATGTCAATGGGGAGAACTTATTCCAAGTACACAAGTTAAAGCGGTTGTAAAACTTTATTTCCCTTCAGAGTATCAGACTGTTTTTACAGATAAGTTCTACACAGTTTACTTTTAACAATGCCTTCTTTGCTTCAGATAGCTTCAAGTTGCTATCTAATGTATTTTATTTCAGTGTGAAGCATTCCTTTTAGCATTAATTGTAGAATAGGATTACCAGAGACAAACACCGTAACTTTTATTTACCTGTGCATGTCTGAATTTCTCCATTATATCTGACAGAGTTTTGCTAAACATACAGCTGTCAGTTGAGACAGGTTTTTTTTTTTTTTTCTTTCTGAACTTTAAGTTTGTTTGAATGTTGTCTGGCAGACCCCAGGCTCTGAGCCGATCCTTCCTCCTCAAGGCCTGCTGCGAAGCGTCGAGGTCTTGAAACCAGCAGGTACAGTTGTTCTTTGGCATCAGGGACGCGGGGGTGGGTGCTCCGTGCCTGGAGGGTCCCATGGGGTGGCCTTCTGGGCCAAGGATGGTGCAGAGCTGGTGTCCTCAAAATGCATCCTGGTGGAGCCCCAGCTGCAGGTGCTGACTGCCTCTCACAAGGACCCTGGGGACCTGACCTGCAGCTGCAGCGACTCACCCAGCAGGAGTGGTGCCGCTCAGTGTGACAGATGCTCCATCCTCAGGAGATGATGACAAAGGCGGGGAGGACAAGGCTACAGAAGACACAGGTGCATAATCTCTACTCACCTCATCTGGCACATTAGAAATCTGTCCTCTCAGCTCATGCACAAATCCACCTTTGGGTGGCCACAGGCTCCAGCTTACTACAAAGGCCATGTGTACTCCATGCCAACCAGCAGCTTACACCCCAGCTTCTTCCCACCTCCAGTCTCACTGTATGTGAACAGCAGTGGGGGCCTGAATATGATGACAGAGACTGTCTCAGCTCAAATTCCAGCTCCACTACTTGCTGTGTGACCTTGACCAAGTCACTTAACCTCTCTGTGCTTCACGAGCTTCCATTGTAAATGTGTGTGTTCACATATGCCAAGTACCCAGAAAGATGCCTGGCACATGGCAGCACCCACCACAGAAGTGGTAGCTGCGATTATTGCCTTATTAAAACAGTGGAGATGTCACCCATCAGGGCTAGAGACAATTTGGGAAATCCTGATCTGCTTCTGGTTTCAGGTGGCGAATCCTGTAGGACCAGCAGGCACACGGCTGCCTCAGTGCAGCTGGCACAGGGCACCGCCAGCCCAGAGCAACTCAGAGCTCAGAACACTCTGGGGTCCGAAGTTCAAGCTGCTGTGGCTCAACTGTGGCGTCAGTCATAGAGTGTGGACCCCGCCCTATGGAGTCTCCCAGGCTCAGAGTCTTCCCTCAACTCTGGAAATGCAAATCCAACACGGACCTCACGGAGAGGTTCTGAAGGTTAAGGAAGAGACACGTGAAAAGTGCCTGGTGGACACCAGGGATGCCAGTGTGGCTGGGGGACAATGGTGAGGCAGAGTGGAGGGGCAGGTGCCCCCTCCTCAGTATGTCTCCCCAGGCCCTGTGAGGACCGGTGGAGGCTCTCTCCAGGCTCTCACCCGGCCCCACCCCAGCATGTCTCCAGGTTCCTCTCAGCCCTGGTTACCACCAGCCCTGCAGTCAATCCCTGAGCTGGGAAGGGGCCGTTGAATCCACCCTGTCCTGCATCACAGTGTGGTCCACTCGGGCTCACATTGCCACTAGGCCGCCTGGCAGCCACTTGGCAGCCAAGGGATGGGGCCACGTTTTGTACTTTCTGAAACACGGCTTCCCCTTCAAGTGCGGGTGATGACAGTGCCACACAGCACCAATGTTACCGCCTATCCTCGTGGAGCACAATTTTCCAGTTTTCCAACCCTCAATGAGCAAGAGAGCATGGCTTCCACCAGAGGGCATGAGGTCACCAGTCATGGGGCAACCAACAGGCAAAGACACCAGAAAATAGACCCAGCAGGGAAGCGCAGGTCTTCACTGAGGGTGGGAACCCACAGATCTGACCGTCTTCAAGCACATTAGAGAGATGCCATGAGTAGCGGCTGAGCCAGAGAGACTTATTTGCCTCCTCAAAAAGCGTAAAATTATGTAACATAACACTTTAAAATTTTCTATCAACACAAAACTAATCTGGGCGCTGTGACTTCTGGTGAGTCACTGGGACAGACGACATTGTCAGGAAGGCTGGCTCTGTGGTGCCCCAACCTGCCAGAGCCC
>NW_022161686.1:0-12172 GCF_008728515.1 Papio anubis
TCAGACTTGCATAGACCCTTAACCCCTTTGTTTTGGCTAATTTTTCTCATTTGGAAAGGTTTTTTTTTTACCCAATACCTGTACCCCTATTGCATCTAGGAAGTACCTAGCTTGCTTTTGATTTTACAGGCTCATAGGCAGAAGGGACTTGCCTTGTCTCAGATGAGATTTTGGGCTGTTGACTTTTGGGTTAACGCTGAAATGAGATAAGACTTTCAGGGACTGTTGGGAAGGTGTGACTGCTTTGGAAATATGAGGACACAAGATTTGGAGGAGTCAGGGGTGGAATGATATGGTTTGGCTGTGTCCCAACCCAAATCTCAACTTGAATTGTATCTCCCAGAATTCCCACATGCTGTGGGAGGAATCCAGGGGGAGGTAATTAAATCATGGGCACTGGTCTTTTTAGTGCTATTCTCATGATAAGTCTCATGATATCTGATGGGATAATCGGGGGTTTTCACTTTTCCTTCTTCCTCATTTTATTTTGCCATCACCATGTAAGAAGTGCCTTTCACCTCCTGCCATGATTCTGAGGCCTCCCCTTCCATGTGGAACTGTAAGTTGAATTAAACCTATTTTTATTCCCAGTCTCGGGTATGTCTTTATCAGCAACCTGAAAACAGACTAATACAGACACCATCTATGTACATATAAAAATTAAAAATTAAAAACTAAATCTAGTAAAACAGCTACTACTCATCAGATAGATTTTAAGAAAATTTAATTTGGTAAAGATAATAACATTAACTAGGGAGTTACAGATGGATGAAAAACATTTAAAATATTTTATGATAAACTATTTTTCATATATTTAGTACCTTGTTGATATTATTTTTCCTAAAATTTCTGCTATGATTTTCTTTCTGTTAGTCTTTACTTAGAACAATTATAAATTAATTATTGCTTTTTCCATCAGATGCTCTTATTCTTTTTCCTTTTTATGAATTTGCCATCATCAGGAATATATTTTGTATAAAAATATTTCCTACAACCTAGTGCACAAGGCAATAGGCTTTAATGTTTCATAATTAGGGGTTACTTCCCTTCTAACAGTGATACTTGTTTATCTATTTCTAATGATGTACTTTTTTTCATAGAAAGCAAACATTATATTCATTATTTATATTCAAACCCATGATTTGTATGATTTTAAATTTTAAAATAAACATAAATTCTGCACAAATTCTTATCACTTTTATAATTATATGTAATATAATATAATTGCATATGCAAATTTTCTACATCAGTGAAAAATGAGCATGTTAGTAATGTACACAACATTTAGGTTTCAAATATGCCATAAAAAAGTTGAAAAATGTACAACTTATGCATATGTACAGGAGCCATTCATAGCTACCCATATTTAATGTAATTATCTGCTTTACCCATGTATTCCTGATTTACAATTATTTAAAGAAAAGACATTTTGCATTGGATTTTTTAATGTTGAAGTGCAATTTATACATACAAAAGTGAAGATATCAACTACACAACTCAATTAATTTTACACATATGAATACTGTGTAACCATTACTCAGTTCAAAATATACAACACTGCCATCAGCCTAGGAGGATTTCTTATGTCCTTTCTAAGTTAATATCACTCCCAGAGGTAACTACTATTCTAATATGTATCACTCTGCTGTGATTTTACCAATTCTTGAACGCCATGTAAATGGAATTAGATAGTATATTACTCTCTTGTGTCTGACTGCTTTTCACTATCATTATATTTGTAGGATTCATCATGTTGTTGCATCAAGAAATGCACCATAATTTATGAATTCATTCTAAGACTAAAAAACATTGGGGTCATTTTTAAATTTTGGGGTTATAAATAAACTGCTATGAATAGCTGCATAGTTTGGTTTGCTTGTTTGTTTCATGGACACGGGAACCCATTTATCAGGGATCTATAAGTAGTAATGAAAATTTTGTATACTGTACACCTATACTTGGTTGAAGTTAGTAGTGTCAATATTTCTAGTTGGAAATTTCCACTTCCACAGGCAATGAATAGGAGGCCCAAGTAGAGCAAATCCGTGTCAATATTTTCTATTCTCAATATATTTGAGATTTCAACGATATCACATAGTGGTTTCAATTTACATTTCCCTGGTAAGTAATGGTACTGAGGGCTTTGTCAATATATGCATTGTTCTCTTGTAATCCTCCTATTTAAAGTATCTATCCCAGTTATGTTCCCTTCTTTTGGGTTGTTTGCCTATTTCTTATTGATTTGTATGTGATTTCTACATTCCAGATAGAAGTTTTTCTTTTTGTCATTTATATATATATTATCAACATATAACAATCATATCAATAAAAAATTTGTAAGACTAAAACGTAATTCTTGCCAGTTCCTTTGTTATGCCTTATAGTAAGCACAATTTAGGACTAATGTATACTTTGTATAAAATAACAAATCACTTCAGATAAAAATGTGTATAATGTACTATGGCAAATTTATAAGGAAAAAAGCACTCTCATAAATGGTGCAGATTATATTTTCTAAGGTAGAAAGAAATACATATATACACATATATACACAGATACACATATATTTCATCCTACACATTCTCACATATATAAATATAATTATGTATTTATATGCACATTTCTCTAGTAAAATTAGTGCATAGAGGATGCCAGTGTAGATATCTTATATCTTAGATATGAAAACACAGATTCTCGGGGGGGCGGAGCAAGATGGCCGAATAGGAACAGCTCCAGTCTCCAACTCCCAGCGGGAGCGACACAGAAGACTGGTGATTTCTGCATTTTCAACTGAGGTACTGGGTTCATCTCACTGGGGAGTGCCGGATGATTGGTGCTGGTCAGCTGCTGCAGCCCAGCCAGCGAGAGCTGAAGCAGGGCGAGGCATTGCCTCACCTGGGAAGCGCCAAGGGGAAGGGAATCCTTTTCCCTAGCCAGAGAACTGAGACACACAACACCTGGAAAATCGGGTAACTCCCACCCCCAATGCCTGCGCTTTAAGCAAACAGGCACACCAGAATCCTCCTCCCACACCTGGCGGGAGGGGTCCCACACCTGGAGCCTCCTCATTGCTACCACAGTAGTGCTTTTTCTTTCACGTATTGTTTTTATTATATAAATACACACCATATATACAATATAATATATAATTTCAGGTAATTATATAGTGCACACAATAATATATAATATATAAATAATTATAATATAGAATAATATATTATAATATAAAATTATAATTATATTGTTATATATTATATGTTTATATTTATATTATAATTATATTATATTATTTTTATAATTATATTGCATTATATTTATATTTTGTAACATATTATAATACAATATAATTACAATACATTAATAATTATAATAATTTATATATAATATGTTGTATATATAATATATAAAAACTGTTTTAAAATTTTTATTGGTCCCTCAAAGTAGTAATTTCTTGAAGTGCCTATTGATTCAAATTAGAAAATTTTCTATAGATCCTATTTCTCTCCATTTATTTTCAATAAACAACAAATATTTACTGAGCACCTACTATACTCCAGATGCTTGAAATCAATCACAGATTCTTTCCCCATGAAACTCCTATTCTTCTGTGTTGAGGGGTGATAATAAACAATAGGAAAATAAATGCAGAAAAAATGTTGATTATATGACAGGAGAAATATGGAATAGAAAAAGAAGAGCAGGCTAAAGGGAGTCAGAATTATGTTGGGAGTGGGTGGTGATGCCCTTAGGTGAGCCCCCATTAGGGAAAAAGAGTACCTTAAAAGAAAAGGCATGAAAGCAGTGAGAACTGGCTACTGCAAAATGCAGAGGCAGAATGGTCTGGCAAACAAAATATAACAGCAGTCTAAGTCTTTGAGATATGAGAGTACAGGACCTGCTTGAGGAGGAGCAAGGAACAGCAAAAGCTTGAGTAGAATGACTGAATATAGAGAAGTCAAAGAGCTACCTTCTGTGCAGGCAATCATAAGGATTTCACATTTTCTGTGTAAAATGGGGCAGAATGAAAGAGAAACAGAACAAATACTCTAACAACCTATAGTCACAGAGCTATTTAAACTTTTTTTTTTGCTTTTTTATATGCAATGCCTTGTATTCAATAGCATCGAATGCTAACTTCTTATAAAAAGCATTTTGAAATAATTTGAAATTCAGAATATTTTGTAATATTGCTCTAGGTAAGAAATATATTTTTTAAACCAAATCAGGTCTTCAAAGAATGAATAGGATCTAGTATTTGATAGCACAAATGGTGACTACAATCAACAATAATTTACTGTATATTTTAAAATAACTAAAATAGTGAATCAAAATGTTCATGGTACAAAGAAATGAAAGGCTTCAAGTGACTGATACCCCTCTAACCTGATGTGAGTATTACACATTGTATGCCTGTATCAAAATATTCCATGTACTCCATAAATATAGATATTGATATAGTTTGGCTGTGTCCCCACCAAATCTCAACTTGAATTTTATCTCTCAGAATTGCCATGTGTCATGGGAGGGATGCAGGGAGAGGTAATTGAATCATGAGTCCCTTCCAGGTTCTCTTGTGATAGCATGAGTCTCATGTGATCTGATGGGTTTACTAGGGTTTCCACCTTTACTTTTCCCTCATTTTTCTTTGCCCCACCATGTAAGAAGTGCCTTTGCCTCTCACTCATGATTCTTGATGTTCACCCAGCCATGTGAACTGTAGTTCAATTAACCTCTTTTTCTTCCTGAAGTCTCTGTGCATGTCTCCTATCAGCAGGTAAAACAGAATAGTACAGTAAATTGGTACCAGTAGAGGGACTGCTGAAAAGATACCCCAAAATGTGGAAGCAACTTTGGAACTGGGTAACAGGCATAGGTTGGAACTGTTTGGAGGACTTGAAGAAGGCAGGAAAACGTGGGAAAGTGTGAAACTTCATAGAGACTTGTTGAATGGCTTTGCCCAAAATGCTGATAGTGATACGGACAATAAACTCTAAGCTTAGGTGGTTTCAGATGGAAATAAGAAACTTATTGGGAACTGGAGTAAAAGTGACTCTTGTTATGTTTTAGAAGAGACTTGTGGCATTTTGCGCCTGCCCTAGATATTTGTGAAACTTTGAACTTGAGAAAGATGATTTAGGGCATCTGGTGGAGGAAATTTCTAAGCAGTAAAGCATTCAAGAGGTCACTTGGGTTCTGTTTAAAGCATTCAGTTTCACAATGGAAGCAGAGCATAACAGTTTGGAAAATTTGCAGCCTGACTATGTGATAGAAAACTCATTTTCTGGAGAGAAATTCAAGTTGGCTACAAAAATTTGCACAAGTAGCAAGAAGCCTAATGTTAATCCCCAAGAACATGAGGAAGATGTTTCCGGGCCATGTCAGAGACCTTCATGGCAGCCCCTCCTATAACAGGCCTGAGGCATCCAGGAGGAAAAAGCGGTTCGGGCAGCCCGCATCCCGCGTCACGGCACCGCAGGCAGCCTAGGAACTTGATGGCACACGTCCCAGCCACTCCAGTCATGGCAGAAAGGGGACAACTTATAGCTCGGGCTATGGCTTCAGAGCATGGAAGCCTGAAGACTTGGCAGCTCCCATATGGTGTTGAGCCTGCAGGTGCACAGAAGTCAAGAACTGAGGTTTGGGAACCTCCGCCTAGATTTCAGACAATGTATGGGAGGGGTCGCCTGAATGCCCAGGCAAAAGCTTGCTGCAGGCAGGGCCCTCATGGAATTCTGCCAAGTAGTTCAGGAAGGGGAAATGGGGTTGGAGCCCACATAGAGTCCCCACTGGGCCACTGCCCAGTGGAACTGTGAGAAGAGGGCCACCGTCCTCCAGACCCCAGAACGGTAGATCCACCAATAGCTTGCACCATGCACCTGGAAAAGCTGCAGGCACTCAATGCCAGCCTGTGAGAGCAGCTGGGAGGGAGGCTGTACCCTGCAAAGCACAGGGGTAGTGCTGCTAAGACCATGGATACCCACCCTTGGCATGAGTAAGGACCTTGATGAGACCTGAGTCAAGGAGACTACTTTGAGCTTAAAATTTGACTGCCCTCGGGCTGGATTTCAGACTTGCATAATCTCTAACCCTTTATTAGCTAATTTTCTCTTATTTGAAAGGTTTTTTTACCCAATACCTGTACCCCCATTGCATCTAGGAAGCACCTAGCTTGCTTTGATTTACAGGCTCATAGGCAGAAGGGACTCTGGCTCCTGTTCCCAGACAGGAGATTTGGCTGTTGACTTTGGGCTAGCTGAAATGAGATAAGACTTTCAGGGACTGTTGGGAAGGCGACTGCTTTGGAAATATGAGGACACAAGATTTTGGAGGAGCTAGGGGTGGAATGATATGGCTTTGGCTGTGTCCTGCAACCCAAATCCTCAACTTGAACGGCAAGTCTCCTGCACCCCACATGTCAGGATGGGGAATCCAGGGGAGGTAATTAAATCAAGGGCACTGGTCTTTTTGTAGTGCTATTCTACAGATAAGTCTCTTGCTGATATCTGATGGGATAATCAGGGGTTTTCACTTTTGCTTTCTCATTTTATTTTGGCCATCACCATGTAAGAAGTGCCTTTCTACCTCCTGCCATGATTCTGAGGCCTCCTCCATGTGGAACTGTGCTGAATTAAAACCTACTTTTTCTTCCCAGCCCGGCAAGCAAGTGTATGTCTTTATCAGCAACCTTGAAAATAGACTAATACAGATAACTGCCTATGTACATAAAAACAAAAATTAAAACTAAATCTAGTAAAACAGCTTACTACTCATCAGATAGAAGTAAATAGTTAACAACTAACAATATAAAATATATTTTAAGAAAATTTAATTTTGGTAAAGATAACATGAACTATTAGGAGTTACAGATGATGAAAAACATTTAAAATATTTTATGATAAACTATTTTTCATATATTTAGTACCTGTTGATATTATTTTTCCTAAAATTTGCTAAGCATTTTTCTTTTCTGTTAGTTCCTTTACTTAGAAATAACAATTATAAATTAATTATTGCTTTTCCATCAGACGCTCCTTATTCTTTTCCCTTTCTTTTATGAATTCCACATCAGAACATATTTGTATAAAAAATATTTCACAACCTAGTGCACAAGGCAATAGGGTTTAATGCTCTCATAATTAGGTTACTTCCCCTCTAATAATAGTGATACTGTTTTATCTATTTCTAATGATGTACTTTTTTCATAGAAAGCAAACATTATATTCATATTACTTATATATTCAAACCCTATGATTTGGTATGGATTTTAAATTTTAAAACAAACACATACCCTACCAAATTCTTATCACTTTTATAATTATATGTAATATAATATAATTGCATGCAAATGTCACATCAGTGAAAATGAGCATGCTAGTAATGTACACAACATTTAGGTTTCAATATGCTATAAAAAAGTTGAAAAATGTACAACTTATGGTATATGTAACAGGAGCCATTCATAGCTACCCATATTTAATGTACTATCTCGTTTTACCCATGTGACATTCCTGATTTACAATTATTTGCAAAGAAAAGACATTTTGCATTGGATTTTTTTAATGTTGAATGTAATTATATATACAAAAAGTGAAGATACCAACCACACAACCTCAATTAATTTTATACATGAATACCAGTGTAAACTATTACTCAGTTCGAATATACAACACCGCCAGCAAGCCTAGGAGGATTTCTCATATGTCCTTTCTAAGTTAATATCACTCCCAGAGGTATTACTATTCTAATATGTAATAATTGCTGGGTGATTTTACCAATTTCTTGAACGCCATGTGAATGGAATTGTGGGACAGTATACACTTCTGTGTCTCGACTGCTTTCTTTCACCATCATTATATTTGCAATGATTCTCATCATGTTGCTGCACCGTAAGAAATGCACCACACTTATGAATTCATTCTAAGACTAAAACATTGGGGCCATTTTAAATTTTGGGGGTTATAAATAAACTGCCATGAATAGCCGCATAGCTTCGGTTTGCTTGTTTGTTCATGGACACGGAACCCATTTATCAGGATCTATAAGGTAATGAAAATTTTGTATACTGTACACCTATACTTGGTTGAAGCCAGAAATAATATTTCTCTAGTTGAAATTTACTTCACAGGTAATGAATAGAGGCTCATGAGTAAATCCATGTCAATATTTTTCTATTTCAATATATTTGAGATTTACCGATATCATGTGTTTTAATTTACATTTCAGGTAATGGTACTGAGGGCTTTGTTAATATATGCATTGTCTTCTGTAATCCCCATTTAGTATCTATCCAGTTATGTTCCTCTTTGCTTTTCGTTTTACCTATTTCTTATTGGATTTGTAGGCTGTGATTTCTACACCCAGATAGAAGTTTTTCTTTTGTCATTTATATATATATTATCAACATATAACAATCATATATCAATAAAAATTTCCAGGGTGACTAAAACGTAATTCTATGCCAGTTCCTTTGTTATGCCTTTATAAAGCACAATTTAGGACTAATGTATACTTGTATGTACAACAAATCACTCTCAGATAAAAATGTGTATAATATACTATGGCAAATTTATATAAGGAAAAAAGCACTTCATAAATGGTGCAGGATTATATTTTCTAAGGTAGAAAGAAATACATATATACACAGATGACATATATTTCATCCACACATTCTCACACATATAAACATAATTATGCATTTATACACATTTCTCTAGTAAAATTAGTGCAGGAAATAGAGGCATTTTCAGTGTAGATATCTTTATGATCTTAGATATGAAAACACAGATTCTCTAGGTCATAGAGAAAATAAATATACACAATACATCAAAAGACAAAATTTCAATAAGTTTAATTTGTTATTCTCAGGACACCATTTTCTATTTATTTTCCAATTATTACAGATTATAAATGTATTGCTTACTTTTTTATTATTACAGTATTATTTATTACAGAATATTAAAAAACTATTTTAATGCTGTTACGGTAACAAAAAATACAAATTTAAGTATAATTGATAATAGCCAGAAGTTTGCCATTATAATAATGAAAAGATGTCAGAAACTTTCCAAATTAAGAAAAAAGAATGAAAGCTAACCTGGCAAAGCAAACCCATTTAAAGGTAGAGAAAAAAGTAAAATAAGAGATAAAAATGATAAATATAACTAAAAAGGATGGCATAGATTTTTCCAAAACTTGAATGGGTCTAATTATTTGAACAAATGACAAAATCAGATTAAATTTTCAAATTAATGAGGTTTAGCTATGTTGGCATATTCAAAAAGGCAGAAAAAGGGAGAATGCACATCCTGAAAATAAAGTTATAGATTAAGACATACTAAGGAGAACAAATTTTTAAAAAGAGTGTTTGACTATTAATATCAAACATCATTGGATTCAAAACCAAGATTAATAAATGAGGCTATTATTCAATCAAAATTTACTTAATTTTTTCTACCTTGTTTAAGTACTGGTGAAAAGTGGTGAACATGAATTGACTTTCTGTCAAAAGATTGCCAAACTATGACAAACGATTCAAGAATCATGCAAATTAGTGACTTAATTTATTTTACTGATATGTGGAATACAAGTAGATAGGTTAATGTTACAGGGATTGCTTTTACTTTGTAATCCAGGAAGGCTGCTCTGCGGAAGTCTCAAATGAGTGCATGAGAACTTGCCGGCGAACATTCAGGTGAAACTGCTCCACGGACAAGGAACAAGATGGGATAAGGCCCATTGGGACTACTTTGATATGCTGAAAGACAAAAAAAAAAAAAAAAGGCCCTTGTTCTTTGGTCATAGTGAATAGAGATATGTAAAGATTGAGAGACATTATTTGAGGAGTTTAGAGACCTAGCAGGTTATACAGGACCTTGAAGGCCATGATAGATAACTGAATTACAGGCAGGTAGATTAAGAAGCAACTAATGAATTGTAAGCAGAGGAATAAACAACTTCTATCAAATAATATATGATTTATCCTAAGTGTCCAATAAATATACATAAGAAATAAATGGGAGATATAAGCATATTTGTACTTAGCAACATCCACTCCTGTGGTTCTATGGGGAAATACTTGAGAGGGCAGTTCTGATGACATGCCAATGTAGTCCAAACATAAGAACATAGCTTGGATTATGGTTTTAGCAATAGAGAAATGAGAGGTAATTTGAAACATGGCATTGTTTTTGGAATGAATACAAAATAATAAAAAATAACCCAAACTTAAAAGTGTACTGATGAAAAAGTAAATAATTATTTATTATTATTTTTGAAAATTAGACTAAGGATTGAGCTCTCACTTTATTTCTGTTTGGAAAATTTCTTTTTTGCATGCTCTAAGAGTAGAGAGTAGTAAGTCTAATAATTCTTGACTTAGCCCTAGATTTCGAAGATCTTCTAATTTTTCCCCTAAAATTTGTATAGCTTTACATGTTACACTTAAGTCTATGATATATTTTGATGATATAGCTTTTTCTATCACTTTAGTTTTGATTTACCTTTGCTAGTGTGTTTAAGTGTTTGTATAGATTTCTTAATGCTTGTTCTAGTGTTTCTATGCATGCACTTATCATTGCCTATTGACATCAATGTTTAGAAAATTTACTTTAATTTAGATCTACTTAAATCTCCCATTTTCAAAATTCACAATTTTCTTAAATATTTTCTCTACATACATTGAGCACCATATCAATTGAGTTATAATATAAATTCTGTTTCCACCATTAAATCTGATTAAGAAACTCATAAAATGAAGGCTAGTCTATATGTTTACCCACATTGTTATACCTTGTTTTATCCTTGTCTGAAGTTTCTACTCTTTTGTTATCACTTTATTTCCATTGGGAAAATGCTTTTATGCATGTCCTAAGGGTAGATCCTGTGGTGGCAAAATTTCTTAGTTTTTAGCTTCACCTGACAGAAGATTTACTACTGGCAATTCTCTTAATTTGAAGGTTAAAAATGTATTCCACTATTTGCTTTTGGTCTCAGTGGTTTTGGATGAGAAGTGGGCTGTCATTTGAACTTGCATTCCTCTAAATATTATGTGTTGCTTCTCTCTGGTTCTTCCAAAGGTTTTTTCTTTTTTTCTGTAGTTTTTATAAGTATAATTTTTGTCTGTCTTGTTAAAGGTTTCATTTGTTTGTTTTTAATCATCTTTTGGGTTTGCTCAACTTCTTAAACATGTGGGTTCATGTCTTAACAAGTTTGGGTGTTTTCAGATATTATTTCTTCAAATGTTTGTCCTGCCTTTTCATTTTTCACTCTCCTTCTGAGACCACAAAGATATAGATGCTAAATCTTTTGTTACACTTTCACATATCATTTAGACTCTGTGTATTTTCAAAGTCAATTTCTCTGTGTTGTTAAGATCGAGCAAACACTACTGATAAGTCTTCCAGTTCACTAATTCTGTTCTCTGCCATCATCTCCATTCTCCTATCGAACTCATCTAGCAAGGTTTTTATTTCAATTATTCCATGTTTCTGTTCTATAATACCTATTCAGAGTCATTTCATGGTTGCATTTGTTAAATTATGTTCAGGATATTTAGGTGTACTTTGTGGAAGAAGTGGGTGGGGAGGTAATAGTAGCAGCCAGAAAAATAAATCTATATCAACTTTTTCCGAAGTCAGAAGTCTAATTTTGACTTTTTAAAGTTTCAAAATTAGCTGCCAAGAGATCTTTTCTGCTAAAAAAATACTACATTATACATTTAACTACAGAAGTTATAATTATTATTGCAAACAGCATACTTCTCTTCCCCTCTGCTTTATTTCTAAACATCAAATGATCAAAATAAAATAGAAATATAGATATGGATATAATACCTTTACCTTAATCTTTTATAGTTGTGATATATATAGAACTCATGTGAAGAGTTATTCTTATGGCTCCACAGTTGATAGGCAGCCAAAGTTTCCAGAAAAGAAAAGTAAAATGACTTTATCAGTTTTATAAATAAAATTTCACCAAACTTATCTATATATGGCTTCCCAAAACCTATGACATGATATTCACTCATGTGATAGTATAACAAGGCCTCTGAGGATACAGTTTTTGTGATTCTGTTTATTAAACATCAAAAAGTGTAATGTGGAAGGCTTATGTAATATAATTTACCATTATCGTCTAACCTCTCACTCTTTCTCTTTCTCTCTTTCTCTCTCTC
>NW_022161687.1:0-12141 GCF_008728515.1 Papio anubis
GTGATGGTGAATGAGTTTCACGAGATCTGATGATTTTAAAAACAAGGGTTTCCCTGAACAAGCTTTCTCTTTGCCCCCTGCCATCCATGTAAGATGTGACTTGCTTCTCCTTCCATTCAGCCATGATTGTGAGGCCTCCCCTGCCGTGTGAGACTATAAGTCCATTAAACCTCTTTCTTTTATAAATTGCACAGTCTCAGGTATGTCTTTACCAGCAGCGTGAAAGTGGACTAATACAGCAGAATATGTAACTTCTCTTTGCCGTTGATTTGAATCATATGGCCTGCATTGTCAGACAATTATAAGAGACTGACCACAAACACATTTATGAAATACATTTATGGGAATGATATCTAGAGTAGACTGTACTGTCAAACAGTACTGTTGGATATGTGTTTGAGGAAAAGTAAACTTTTTTTTTTTCTTTTTTGAAGACAGGGTCTCACTCTGTCGCCCAGGCTAGAGTGCACTGGCATGATCACCACTCACTGCAGCCTTGACCTCTCAGGCTCAAGCTGGGACTATAGGCATGCACCACCATGCCCAGCTAATTTTTTCATTTTTTGTAGAAACAAGATTTCACCATATTTCCCAGGCTGGTCTCAAACTCCTGAGGTCAAGTCATCTACCTGCCTCAGTCTCCCAAAGTGCTAGGATTACAGGCATGAGCAACTGTACCTGGCCGAAAATAAACTGTTAAGTGGTCAGTTAATTTGTTCACTCGCCAAAACTTATTGAGCACCTAATATGTTCCAAGCACTATTCTAGACCATGAGGAAATAGAAGCAAATAGAAAGAGATAAAATTATTGACTTCATAGAATTTATAATCCAGTGTGAGAGGCAGAAAATGAACAATAAAATGTTTTATAGTGATCAGTCTTAAGAAGAAAAAGTAAGTTTAAGAGACAAAAGGTAGTGGGAGTTAGATAGGATGCTCAGATAAGATTTCTCTGAGGAAACGACTCTTGAAATGTTCTTACTGGAACTTGCATCATAAAGTGAGGATGTGACCCACATGAATATTTCACAGAAGGGTATTGTTTCTGAAAGACGAATCAGTAAGTAGGCATGAGTCAGGGATGTTAGAACAGTGCTTTCCAATCTTGTTCACATTATGACACATAGAAGATTATGGTAATGGGCCAGGCACAGTGACTCATGTCTGTAATCCCAACACTTTGGGAGGCCAAGGTTGGGGGATCACTTGAACTCAGGCGTTCAAGACCAGTAGGCAACATTGCAAAATTCCATCTCACAAAAAAAAGAAGATTATGATAATGAAAGAAGACATATGAGTAGCCAATGAGCATATGAGAAAATGCTCAACATCATTGATCCTTGGAGAAAGGCAAATTAAAACTACAGTGAGATATCATCTTCTACCAGCCAGAATAGCTATTATTAAAAAGTCAAAAAATAACAGATGGTGAGAACATGGAGAAAAGGGTAAATTAGTAGTACAACCTCTATGTAAAACAGTAGGGGCCGGGTGTGGTGGCTCATGCCGGTAATCCCAGCACTTCGGGAGGCCGAGGCGGGCAGATCACCTGAGGTCAGGAGTTCAAGGCCAAACTGACCAACATGGAGAAACCCTGTCTCTACTAAAAACACAAAATTAGCCAGGTGTGGTGGCACATGCTTGTAATCCCAGCTACTTGGGAGGCTGAGGCAGGAGAATCACATGAACCCGGGAGGCAGAGGTTGCAATGAACTGAGATCGTGCCATTGCACTCTAGCCTGGGCAACAAGAGCAAAACTCCATCTCAAAAAAAAAAAAAAAAAACCAGTATGGAGATTTCACGAAGAACTAAAAAGAGAACTACCATTTGATCCAGTAATCCCACTATCGGGTATATACCTATAGGAAAAGAAATTATTATATCAATGATTTCTGCACTTGTATGTTTGTTGCAGCACTATTCACCGACCTAAGTGTCCATAAATGGATAACTGGATAAAGAAAATGTGGTACATATGTATATGTGGGTGTGTATGTATGTATGTATATGTCTATATGTGCGTGTATGTCTATGTATGTGTGTGTGTGTAGATACACATATCAGGGAATACTACTCAGTCATAAAAAAAATAAAATCATGTCTTTTGAAGCTGGAACTGGAGGCCATTATCTTTTTTTTCCACATGTTCTAATGAAGGCCATTGTCTTAAGTGAAACAACTCAGAAACAGAAAGTCAAATACTGCATGTTCTCGCTTATAAGTGGGAACAAAATAATGTGTGCATATGTGTATTGTTACATTCTCACCCCTGCCATAAGAACTGCCTGAGACTGGGTAATTTGTAAAGGAAAGAGGTTTAATTGACTCTCCACAGTTCCACATGGCTGGGGAGGCCTCAGACCAAAATCATGGGCAACAAACACATCCTTCTTCACATGGTGGCAGGAGAGAGAAGAATGAGAGCTGAGCAAAGGGGAAAGCTCTTTATAAAACCATCAGATCTTGTGAGAACTTACTCACTGCTACGAGAATAGCATGGGCGCCTTTGATTCAATTATCTCCACTAGTCCCTTCTACACATGTGAGAGTTTGAGCAATTCAAGATCAGATTTGGGTGGGTACACAACCAAACCATATCAACATGGATATAAAATGTGGAATGAAAGACACTGGAGACTTAGAAGGGTGAGGATCGTAGAAGGGAGGGAGGGTGATGAGAAATTACTTAATATGTACAATGTACCTTATTTGAGTGATGTCTACACTGAAAGTCCAAGACTTCACCACTAACAATATATGCATGCAACAAAATTGCACTTGTATGCTTTAAATTTATACAAATAAAAAAAGGAAAATGACAATAATGTTTGTATTTCACACTGGGATAAGCTAGAAGGGATGTAGTTATCTGTGTGAGCACAGGAAAAACTGATCTTTTTATATATTAAAATAAAATTATTTAAGCAAAATATAAATATAAAATTTTAGGAAGAATGGCCAAATTTTATAATACTTCAAATAAATATTCACAGTTTTAATTAAAACCTAGCAGACTAATTTCTGAAACAAAAATTTTTCTATCATACTTTACATGAAATTATATATAATGCTTAAGATTTTTTAATGATAAGGCACTTCACATTCGGCAAGTTGGCATGAAAATAATATAAAACCATTTCATAGTCATTCAAAAAAAATCAGAGCACTTGAAATATTTAAATCCCAAGTGTGTTTTTTTCCTTTTCTCCTATTGAAAAATGTAACATTTAAAGTTTTTTTGTGTTATAAGAGTTGATTCAAATCCAATCAAATGTTTTTAAAACAAGTAATTTAGGATAAGACAAAGTTTAGCCATGAACATTGGCTCACACCTGTAATCCCAATGCTTTGGGAGGTTAAAGTGGGAGGACCTTGGGAACCAGGAGTTCAAAGACCAGTTTGGTCAACATAGCAAGACTAGCTCTACAAATATTTGAAAATTAGCCAGGTGTGGTGGCATACTGCCTGTAGTCCCAGGTGCTCAGGAGGCTGAGGCAGGAGGATCGCTGATTCCAGGAGTTCAAGGTCAGGGACAGTGAGCTATCATTGCGTTCTACATTTTATATCCATTTTGCACTCCAACTTGGGAAACAGAGTGAGACTGCAGCCTCAAAAACTAAAGTAAAGAAAATAAATAAGACAAAGTTCTAATTAGTAAAAGAAGCCCCAACTTACAGCATTCACCCTGCAGGTAGCTTGGATACACTAAAGATTAAAACAGCCACAGATACACAGAATTAACTACACTATATGTGAAGATAGAATTCAAGCCACTGCTTTTACAGGACCAACAGGTTCATATACCTGCTGTGCAGTAACAGACTAGTACACACCAAGACAAGGTTGCAATAAAGTGTTTAATGATCGCAGGTGACTCACTGAGGAGAGAGGAGGGAGCCTCAAATCCATCTCCCCAAGGAGTTCAGGATGGGGATTTTAAAGGAATTTGTGGAGGGCAAAGTGCCCTTAGGGTCATTGATTGGTTAGGAAGGAAGGTGAAATCATCGGGATGCTTAGAAGCACATTCTTTGGTGAGTCCAGCTCTTTATGGAAGTCCTTTAGACAAGCTAACATCAATAGTTTTTGTTTGTCTTGTTTTGCTTATTTTATATTAAGCTTTTTGTAGAAACAGAGTCTCACTATGTTGCCCAGGCTGGCCTCGAACTCCTGGACTCAAGTGATCCTCCCACTTCTGCCTCCCAAAGTGCTGGATAAAGAAAATGTAGAGGCCAGGCACCATGGCTCATGCCAGTCATCCCAGCACTTTGGGAGACTGAGGCAGGAGGATTGTTTGAGCTCAAGAGTTCAAGACCAGCCTGGGTAACATGGCACAAGACTGTCTAAAAATACAAAAATTAGCCAGGCATGTTGGTGGTTCTCCTGTGGTGCCGCTGCAGGGGGCTGGGGTGGGAGGACTGTTTGAGCCCAGAGGGTTGAGGCTGCAGTGAGTCATGATTATGCACTTTCATGGTGGCAGCAAGACCCTGTCCTGCCGCCCCAAAAAAATGGTTTTTTTGTGTGTGTATATATATATACTCTCTCACACACCATGGACTACTACTGACAACTGCCAACATTAGGCTGGCCATGGTGGGATTACAGGTATGAGCTACCACGCCCAGCCTAATGTCAGTAGTTTTATCAGCATGCAGGACACAAAAGAACATCTCAAATGGAAAACTTAACAGTGCAGAGTGCTCAAGTTGTTAACTATAGAGCAGTTAAGGGGAACTATCATCTTGTGACAGGTCTACGTGATTCTGAGGCAATAGACAATTACGAGGAAGTAGGTAAGAGATCAAGCTGACCTAATGATTAATGCTAAATGTGCTGCAAGCTTGGTTTATTTTTGCTTCTTCCTGATTAATTTTACAAAATTTATAGGGACAGTTTTACAGACTGAAGTTGCACCTACCAGTAAGCTACCTACTCCCTGCCACCTCCAACACCCTAACCATCATCACCACAAGGCATCTTCACCAGTGCAACTTTATCCACAGTAGGGAATGGCATGCTCTGTAAGTCCTGCTAAAGTATGAGTACTTTCAGGTTCTTTCAGTACCACCTTTTGACAAAGCTCAAAGCAATCCAGGGAAATATCAAATGCAGGACTCACACACATATCACGCTGTCGCCAAAAGGGGACAATGTAGAGCCTACTGTCCAAAATGCTGCTCTAGGTCCCAGATTCCTAGGGGATCAATTTCTCAAGCACAGTGCCAACCCAAATGTCCATCAGTGACAGACTGGATTAAGAAAATGTAACAAAACACCATGGAATACTGCAGCCATAAAAGTGGGATGAGTTCCTGTCGCTGTAGGGACATGGATGCAGCTGGAAACCATCATTCTCAACAAACTATTACAAGAACAGAAAACCAAACACTGCATGTTCTGCTCATAGGTGGGAATTGAACGATGAGATCACTTTGACACAGGAAGGGGTATCACACACCGGAGTCCTAATGTGTGGGGAAAGGGGGAGGGAAGGATAGCGTGGGGCCATACCTAATGTAAATGACAGTTAATGGGTGCAGCACACAAACAACATGGCACATGTATACATATGTAACAAACCTGCATGTTGTGCACATGTACCCTAGAACTTAAAGTATAATAAAAATAAATAAATTTTTAAAAAGGAAATAAATAAAAATAGAAAAGCACTCGTTAGTGAATATTTTTGTATTATGACGAGTTCCCTTTCCTACACAGTATTATAACTTTAGAGACTCAGATAATAAATCCCCAGATAAAAGAGAGAGTCTCTTTGTGATTATTTTCTACATCTCTCTTTTAGGTTATCCTCTTCAAAGGCAGGAGTAGAAAGCAGCCTGACTAAAGCCAGCTCAATAGAGCAGTTCATTGAATTAAGTTTCTCCCAAGTCAACAAGGCTCCTAAAACTTTTCCAGCTGGGTACAGTGGCTCACGCCTGTCATCCTAGCTACTGGGGAGACTGAGGTGGGAGGATCACTTGATTCCAGGAGTTCCTTGGCTGCAATATGCAATGATGGCATCACCGCACCCCAACCTGGCAGAGGTGGGGCAGGGCTCATGTCAAAAAAAAAAAAAATCCTCCAGATCAACTGTCAGTAGATTCTGGGAACAGTCTAATGCCTGCTGCTATGGAAGAGGTCTTTGGGGCCTTCAGCATTTCCAAAGCCTCAGGAATAGATATGGTGTGTTCTGTCAAGCAGGAAGAATGAAATCAACAAATCAAATGTTTATTGAAGGTAACATCCTTGAACACACAAACTCTAACCATTGGGTGAGGGAATAAGATGAAGCTGTTACTTTTCCAAACAGGGTCCAAAGTAGTTGATCCTCCCACTTTCCACTCCCCTACACACTCAATATTGTCTGTAGAGAGCTGGAGTGGTCCACAGGGTCTCTGCAACTCTCTGTGAAACGTACCTTTCTCTCTCTGCATCCTGTATGCTCCCAGATGCACTTCTGCACTCCTCATGCGTCCTTCCCAAGAAAGGAACCCAATTAATGTAGTCCTGAGCCTCTCTCCATCCCTTTACTTACACTGCTTCTGTGTCTAGACATGTGCAGTGATTTGTCTGACTATTGGGGCCCCAGGAGAATGCTGCTCCCACCAACTCTACACTCTTTCTGGTGGAGTGAGCCCGCCCACACAGAGCACACTCTCAGTTCTGCTCCAGGCACAGGATGACGAATTTCCTAATTCTGAGGCTTAGTAAGTCATACATTCCAGCTTCATCTTTATCAGTAACAAAATGAATATTTTTGACTCAGTCTTTACTGTTTTGTTTTTACACTTATAAAATTATCTAGAATCCATGCAAAGGAAGATAGGTGTTATTTAGAGACAGGACTCTCAGAGACTCCACCCATTATACTAATAATACGACATTAATTGTACCTCAAATTCCCACTGCCTAGCTTTTCCATTGAAATCATAATTCTTTACAAGTGCATCATCAACATGCCCCATAAAAACTCGCTACTAATTGCATTCCCTTCCCTTTTGTTTGTTGGCTTACTGCTTTTATCAGCTTCCTGCCTCAAAGTGCTATCCAACACGTCCATTAGTAAACAACTGGTGCCATCTACTGACTCTATGTTGGAAACAGATCAGTTGGCATCAAAGTTGACAGAGACTGTATGGACCTACCGTCCCATTTCCAGCGCGGATGATGACTGCTGTGGAGTCTTCCTTCTAGTCTTACCATACGTATCAGGTACACCCATGCGCCAGCTTCTTCCCACACATTGCATTGTCAAATCCAGCGGGTTGTTGTCATGTCCTCTAAAGTTTCAGCTTCGTTTGGCCCTAATATTCCAGTGTATAAACTGGTTCCATATTTATTACTGTGTTGGCTATCGCGCAGCCATTTTATTCATGGCAGAGTTCCTTTCATCCTTCAAAGGAAACCAGTTTAAAATTCCCCTCGCCGGGGGATCGTCTTTGATGATCTATTTTAAACAGGAACTTTCCATACTTTACCCTACGCTGGCGACAATGTTGCATGTGTTGGTTTCCTTCATATGGTACTTTTGCATTATTTCAAGTTATCTATGCTTATATTTCCTTTACATTATTTACTGTCCTCCAACTTCGCGATCAGCTGCAAATTGCCAGAACTTGTCTTGTCTTATTTATTTACTAAGGGAAGAAGCAGATAAATAAATGAATAGATAAATACATGCTTTTTACAGTTTCACTCTGTTGTCAGGCTGGAGTGCACAGTGGTGTGATCTTGACTACTGCAGCCTTCACCTCCGGTTTCAGTGATTGTGCTCCATGCCGAGTAAGCTGAGATCCCTGGTGATGCACTTCCCAGCCCTGGCTAATTTTTGTATTTTTAGTAGAGATAGGGTTCCTTCATATTTATGGGTTGATGAACTCTAGGCATAGGTGGGTCCTTTCCTCAGCTCAGGGTGCCTGGGCAAACATGAGGTCACATGCCTCAGCCTGAATAATACCATGCTTTTAAGCAAGACCAAGGAGTTCTGCATAGCTCTGTGGGAATTTTGCACCAACTGATTCCGGGAGTCTTAAAATATGTATTCTAAAGCACTCTAAATGTTTTCCTGGAGTAGCATGGTGTCATTCTACATTTCCTCTTTTGTTGGCCTCCTGGTGCTCCTGACAGGTTACTAGCATACTCTTAAGCTCTCTAATGAGTATAGATCCTTTTGTTGGTCATGGTTATAAAATGAACCCCAATGACCACAGGTCACTGCCTTAAGCTTGGTGATCACTTTGTGGAACCTGCTCTGTAAGATAACAGAGATATCAGTAATGTTAGCCAAGGGCGTGAATTCCACCAAACCATGTTTAATGTGGCAAGGCGGGGTAAGAGAAAACTGTTTTCTTTGCCGTGAAGAAGCTATTCTTTGGCCAGTGAATGATAAATCTCTTATGTGAATTACTCAAGATACATATCACTTTTTTCTAATATCACCAATATTTAAATCTAAGACAAGTTTCTATATCTTTGTTTCTGTATCACTCTGCCTGAAGTCTTTGTATTCCTCTAAAGTAATCTGCCTCTCACCATAAAGTGTTTCCTTTTTTTTTTTTTTTGGGTCACAGTCTCACTGTGTCACCCAGACTGGAGTGTAGTGGTGCGATCTCGTCTCACCCCGATCTCCACCTCCCCGGATCAAGCAATCCGCCCACCTAAGCCTCCAAAAGTGTTGAGATGACAGGCATGAGCCACCACGCCCGGCCCATAAAGTGTTTTGCAACTGTACATTATTATAGTCAAATAATTATATGTTTAAATTATTTGAATTATTATATTCAAATAATTTATACTTCTAAATATATCTTGTTTGGCTGATCTTAGGAGTCTGTAACTATCATTTTCACTCTTTTATTCCATCCTGGCCCATCCAGGTTTTCTGATCTATTTATTTCCAGCTGCAACTGGGTAGTCTTCCTCAGGATTAGAATATCTTTCCCCATTGATTGAGTGTAGTTGATGAAAACTATGAAGTTAGTGAAGAAAACTTCTTAAACTCTTCTTACGGCCAAACTGTCCACAGAAATATGTCACACTTTACTATTAGCACTTATGCTGTTACTGTCTGTCCCTGCATAACAAGGGATGAGACAGGCTTCCTTGCTTTGTTCTCTTAACTGAGCTAGTTTTCTCTCCAATTGCTCTTCGTGTGTGTGTGTGTGTGTGTGTGTGTGTGAGAGAGAGAGAGAGAGAGAGACATCCTTCCACATATTCTGTCTTAACTAAATCAGTGATGGCTGATACTAAATAGTTGCAATTTTCTCTCTTTCAGTTTTAGGGCCTCATTTTCAATGCATACAACCCTCACTTACCTATAGCAAGTTCTGTGACCATCTGATAAATGTGCTTCATGAATTTCCATATGCTTATCAATCTCTTTAGAGAGTGTGGTCCCAAGTTATTTGTTCTAAGAAAATTCCTATGGCTGGCTGGTCATGGTGGCTCACAGCTGTAATCCCATCACTTTGGGAGGCCAATGTGGGCAGATCACTTGAGATCAGGAGTTCGAGATCAGCCTGGCCAACATGATGAAATCCCATCTCTAATAAAAATACAAAAATTATCCAGGTGTTGTGGCACACGTCTGTAATCCCAGCTACTCGGGAGGCTGAGGCAGGAGGATCACTTGAACCTGGGAGACAGAAGTTGCAGTGAGCCCAGAACGTACCATTGCACTCCAGCCTAAGCAAAACTTCCCATCTCAAAAAAAAAAAAAAAGAAAGAAAGAAAGAAAATTCCTGTGCTTGCTTTAGCACCCTATGCTGCCTCTCGCCACTGACCGGGGATCACTGAGGAGAAAGAAAAACCTGAGTTCATGCTCACTGACATGCTCACTGAGCATTTTGAATCCCTGCTTCCCTCTAAAATCCTTCCTTGATGAATCATGTATGCCTGGGTCAGACAGGCCTCTCCCCATCTCCCCATCCTTGCTTTTCCCAGCTTGTAAGTAGATTCACTACTCTACCATTCCTCCTCCTGCAGGCTTCCTCTCCCCCTCCACTTTCTGAGTCAATGCTAACTGAGATGGAAAGCACACGGTGTGTAACTTCAAACATGGCCCATGAACTACCTTCATCACAACCACCTGGGTGGGTAGTTTCAAATGCAGAGTCCTGAACTTCTGGCCTCTCCATCCTGAAAACTGTATATTTTAGCAGATTTTCCAAATGATACATAGAGTTCTTATCATGTGCCAGACATTGTTCTAAGCACTTTATATATAACTAATTTAATACAACAACCTATGAGGTAAGGATGATTATTATACTCATTTTACAGATGAGGAAAGTAAGTTATATAATTTTCCCAAGGTCATAGCTACTATAGGATGGAACCAGGATTAAAACTGAGACAGGTCTTCATTCTGGAGTCCCTGCACTTAACCACATATTACACTGCTTCAGCCACCTAAAGTCAGAGAATCACAGATATTACAGATTAGAATGGAGGTTAGCTGCACACACTTCTCAAGAAAAACAACAAAGAACCTGAAAATAAGGTCATGAATGTAATTCTGAATAATTTTTTTTTTTTTAAAGAAAAGATCACACAGTCCTTCCAAAGATTGGTTTACTTTTTAGGAGAAGTTACCATTTTCTAACTTTTCTATTTATTATTAACTAGGGACTTTAACTTTTGTGAAGTTATATCAACTTGTAGATTTATGTCCGATAAAGATGCAAATGAGCCAGGTGCTGTGGCTCATGTCTGTAATCCTAACACTTTAGGAGGCCAAGGCAGGAGGATTGCTTGAGGCCAGGAGTTTGAGACCAGCCTGGGCAATATAGTGAGACTCTATCTCTACAGAAAATTTAAAAATTGATAGAGTGTGGTGGTGCATGTCTGCTGTCTCAGCTACTGGGGGGCTAAAATGGAGGATCACTTGAGCCCTGGAAGTTGAGGCTGCAGTGAGCTGTAATCATGACACTGCACTCTGGTCTAGGCAACAGAGCTATACCCAGCCTCAACAACAACAATGAAAAAGATGCAAATGAAATCTCTCCAGTAAAAGACATCATTCCAAAAGTTACAGTTTATTGCCAGGTAAGACATTAATCAGCTTTGTTTCTAACTTAGAAAATTTATTCTAACATTTGTTTATTTAATTCTCTATAAATACCCTTAAAATTAGCTTTACCATAGTACTTTTCCTCTGACTAATAAAATTATTAAATCTTTGACATGTGTTCACTCTATGTTTGCAAAAAAAGTTGATTTTAGCTTCTGAAAATTACACTTTTACACTCCAGACATGGGTAAATCATTTACAAGAATTCTTCTGACATAGTATTTTTCACAGTCAATTAAGTCTGGGGAGAACTGCTTGCTTGGTGCCAACTGCTGCTCCAAAGTAACTGGCAGCATGATGCCAACGAAAGGGCATGAAGTGAAGCTAAATGAGTCTCTTTTCTTTTTTTCTTTTTAGAGAGGGTCATACTCTGTCTCCCTGACTGGAGTGCAGTGGTGCGATCATAGCACACTGCACACATGGCAGCCTCTGACTCCTGGGCTCCAGGGATCCTCCCACCTCAGCCTCTGAGTAGCTGGGATTATACGTACAAGCCATCATGCCCAGCTGTCCTCCAAAGTCTATGTGGTACTTCCTTAAATATTTAAATGGCACTCAGCCCTCCCCTGAACACTGATGCAGAAAGTTGCTCAAATCAGTCCCAAGTGAAAGTAGAACATTTTGTGATAGGCTGGAGGACCACAGCACAGGGGCAAATTTCCTGATAGAAGTCACCAGCCTAATTGAGTCCCAAGGACTAAAATGTCACTCAATTTCTTCAAGGCTGATTTCCATCAGTGAATTGAACATTCCAGTGACAGTCACTGCCTCAGTTGAAGGTAAGCTTGCCACCCATGTACTATGACTCAAATGTCAGCCTCTGTAATTAAGAGTTCTCCAGGGTCTCCCTTGTTTTTTGCTTTTTGATCTTTTTTCTTTTTGTGGATACAGGGTCTCCATATGTTGCCCAGGCTGGTCTCAGACTCCTGGGCCCAAGCCATCCTCTCTCCTCTGCCTTTCTGAGTGCTGGGATTACAGGCGTGAGCCACCACACCTGGCAGAGTCTGCTTTGAACTTCAGTCCACACACCAATTTTGTTCTCTTCTGCATACGTTTCCTACCACTACTCATA
>NW_022161688.1:0-12140 GCF_008728515.1 Papio anubis
TCACAGAGTTACATCTGTATTTCCTGGATCTCTTTGCTAGCCTAATTGCTGTGGAATCTGAGAACAGATATTTCGGATCCCTTTGAAGACTCTAGGGCCAAGGTAAATATCCTCCGATAACAAAGAGAAAGAAGCTTTCTGAGAAACTTCTTTGTGTTCTGTGAAATCATCTCACAGAGTTACAGCTTTTAACTCAGGAAGCCTTTCTCTAAGACAGTTCTTGTGGAATTGGCAAAGTGATATTTGGAAGCCCATAGAGGGCTATGGTGAAAAACGAAATATTCTCAGATGAAATCTGGAAAGAAGCCTTCTGAGAAACTGCTTAGTGTTCTGTTAATTCATCTCACAGAGTTACATCTGTATTTCCTAGATCTCTTTGCTAGTCTTATTTCTGTGGAATCTGAGAACAGATATTTCAGATCCCTTTGAAGACTATAGGGCCAATGGAAATCTCCTCCGATAAGAAAGAGAAAGAAGCTTTCTGAGAAACTTCTTTGTGTTCTGTGAAATCATCTCACAAAGTCACAGCTTCCACCTCAAGAAGCCTTTCGCTAAGACAGTTCTTGTGGAATTGGCAAAGTCATATTTGGAAGCCCATAGGGGGCTATGGTGAAAAGGGAAATATCCTCAGATGAAATCTGGAAAGAAGCTTTCTGAGAAACTGCTCTGTGATGTGTGACTTCCACTCACAGAGTTATATCTGTATTTCGTGGATCTCTTTGCTAGCCTTATTTCAGGAATCTGAGGTGAATATTTCGGATCCTGTGAGGGAATAGGAGCCAAAGGAAATAATGAATCCGATAACAAAAGAGACAGAAGCTTTCTGGCTTCGTGTGTTCTCTCACCTCATCTCACAGAGTTACAACTTTCCCTCAAGAAGCCTTTCTCTAAGAGTTCTTGTGGAATTTTGCAAAGTGATATTTGGAAGGAGCATAGGGCTATGGTGAAAAGGAAATATCCTCATATGAAATCTGCAAAAGAAGCTTTCACCGAGAAACTGTAGTGTTCTGTTAATTCATCTCACAGAGTTACATCTGTATTTCCTGGATCTCTTTGCTAGCCTTATTTCTGTGGAATCTGAGAACAGATATTTCGGATCCCTTTGAAGACTATAGGGCCAAAGGAAATATCCTCCGATAACAAAGAAAGAAGCTTTCTGAGAAACTTCTTTGTGTTCTGTGAAATCATCTCACAGAGTTAGCTTTCCCTCAAAGCCTTTTAAGCTAAGACAGTTGTGGTGGAATTAGCAAAGTGATATTTGGAAGCCCACATAGAGGGAGGCTATGGTGAAAAGGAAATATCCTCAGATGAAATCTGGAAAGAAGCTTTCTGAGAAGCTGCTCTCTGATGTGTGACTTCCACTCACAGAGTTACATCTCTGTTTCGTGGATCTCATTGCTAGCCTTATTTCTGTGGAATCTGAGAACAGATATTTGGATCCTTGAAGACTATATAGGGCCAAAGGAAATATCTTCCGATAACAAAGAAGCTTTCTGAGACGTCTTTTGTGTTCTTTGATATGATCTCACAGAGTTACAGCTTTCCCCTCAAAAAGTCTTTCTCTAAGACAGTTCTTGTGGAATTAAGCAAAGTGATATTTGGAAGCCCTTAAAAGGGCTATGGTGGCAGAGAAATATCCTCAAATGAAATCCGGAAAGAAGCTTTCTGAGAAACTGCTTAGTGTTTTGTTAATTCATCTCACAGAGTTACATCTGTATTTCGTGGATCTCTTTGCTAGCCTTATTTCTGTGGAATCTGAGAACAGATATTTAAGCATCCCTTTAGGCTACAGGGCCAAAGGAAATATCCTCCGATAACAAAGAGAAAAGCTTTCTGAGAAACTTCTTTGTGTTCTGTTTAATCCTCACAGAGTTACAACTTTCCCTAAAAACTTTCGCTAAAGACAGTTCTTGTGGTTGGTAAAGTGATATTTGGAAGCCCATAGGGGCTATGGTGTAAGGTAATATCCTCCAGGAGAAATCTGGAAAAGAAGCGTTTTGAAACTACTCCGTGATGTGTGACCAACTCACAGAGTTATCTGTATTTCGTGGATCTCTTTGCTAGCCTTTTTTTTTCTGTGGAATCTGAGAACAGATATTTAGGATCACTTATGAGATATAGGGCCAAAGGAAATATCCTCGATAGCTAAAGGAATTAAGATGCTTTCTGGCTTCTTTTGTGTTCTGTGAAATCATCTCACAGAGTTACAGCTTTCCCCCTCAAGCTTCTTTCGCTAAAGACAGTTCTTGTGGAACTGGCAAAGTGATATTTGGAAGCCCTGAGGGCTATGGTGAAAAATATCCTCAGATGAAATCTGGAAAGCTTAACTTTCTGTGAGAAATTGCTCTGTGATTTGTGACTTCCACTCCACAAGAAAGTTATATCTGTATTTCGTGGATCTCTTTACTTCCTTATTTCTGTGGTATCTGAGAACAGATATTTAGGATCTCTTTAGAAGACTCTAGGGCCAAAAGAAATATCCTCCTATAAAAAGAAAGAAGCTTTCTGAGAAACTTCTTTGTGTTCTGTGAAATCATCTCACAGAGTTGCAGCTTTCCCCTCAAGAAGCCTTTAGGTAAAGACAGTTCTTGTGGAATTGGACAAAGTGATATTCTGAAGCCCATAGAGGCTATGGTGAAAATGGAAATATCCTCGGATGAAATCTGGAAAGAAGCTTTCTGAGAAACTGCTCTGTGATGTGTGACTTCCACTCACAGAGTTACATCTGTTTTTAAATTGGATCTCTTTCTTAGCCTTACATTTCTGTGGAATCCTGAGCAGATATTTGGATCCCTTTGAAGACTGTGGGGCCAAAAGGAAGTATCCTCATAACAAAGAAAGCAAGCTCTGAGAAACTGCTGTCTTCTGTGGGGAAATCATCTCACAGGTTACGACTTTCCCCTCAAGAAGTCTTTTAGCTAAGACAGTTCTTGTGGAATTGTCAAAGTGATATTAGGAAACCCATAGGCGGCTATGGTGAAAAGGAAACATCCTCAAGATGATATCTGTAAAAGCTTTCTGAGAAACTGCTTAGTGTTCTGTTAATTCATCTCACAGAGTTACATCTGCATTTAGGTGGATCTCTTTGCTAGTCTTATTTCTGTGGAATCCAGAGAACAGATATTTGAGGATCCTTTGGGCTATAGGACCAGAAATATCCTCCGCTAACAAAGAAAAGCTTTCACAGAAACTTCTTTTGTGTTCTGTGAAATCATCTCACAGAGTTATAGCTTTTCCCCTCAAAAAGAAGCCTTCGCTAAGACAGTTCTTCTGGAATTTGCAAAGTGATATTTGGAAACCGTGGGGCGTGGTGAAAAAGAATATCCTCACATGAAATATGGAAAGAAGCTTTCTGGCTTGCTTAATTCTGTTAATTCATCTCACAGAGTTACATGTGTATTTCGTGGATCTCTTTGCTAGCCTTATTTCTGTGGAATCGAGAACAGATATTCCGGATCCTTTCTTTGCTGACTATAGGACCAAAGGACAGATCCTCCGATAACAAAGAAAAGAAAATTTCTTATATGCTTTCTGTTCTGTGAAATCATCTCACAGAATGCAGCTTTCACCTCAAGAAGCCTTTAAATTTAAGACAGTTCTTGTGGAATTGTCAAAGTGATATTTGGAAGCACATAGGGGCTATGGTGATAAAAGAAATATCCTCGAAGAAATCTGGAAAGAAGCTTTGAGAAACTGCTCTGTGATGTGTGACTTCTACTCCTGGGAATTACATCTGTATTTCGTGCATCTCTTTTGGGAGCCTTATTTCTTTGGAATCGAGAACAGATATTTAGGATCCTTGAAGACAATAGGGTCAAAGGAAATATAGATGGGATAACAAAGAAAGAAACTTTCTGAGAAACTTCTTTGTGTTTTGTGAAATCATCTCCACAGAGTTACAGCTTTCACCTCAAAGAAGTCTTTCACTAAGACGGTTCATTGGTGGTATTTGGGCTACGGTGAAAAATATCCTCCAGATGAAATCTGGAAGAAGCTTTCTGAGAAACTGTAGTGTTCTGTTAATTCCTCTCACAGAGTTACATCTGTATTTCGTGGAACTCTTTGCTAGCCTTATGTGTGTGGAGATCTGACAACAGATATTTGAGATCCCATTCTTTGAAGACTGTAGGGCCAAAGGAAATATCCTCCACGATAGAAAGAAGCTTTCTGAGAAACTTCTTTGTGTCTGTGATATCATCTCACAGGCTACAGCTTTTCCCCTCAAGCCGCTAAGGCAGGTTTGGTTAAGCCCAAAAGTGATATTTGGGAAGCCCATAGAGACTCTGATTGAAAAAGGAAATATCCTCAGATGAAATCTGGAAAGAAGCTTTGTGAGAAACTGCTTAGTGTTCTGTTAGTTCATCTCACAGAGTTACATCTGTATTTCTTAGATCTCTTTGCTAGCCTTATTTCTGTGGAATCTGAGAACAGAATATTTGGGATCCCATTCTTTGAAGACTAGAGGGCCAAAGGAAATAACCTCAGATAACAAAAGAGAAAAGCTTTCTTAGAAACTTCTTTGTGAGTTATGTGAAATCATCTCACAGAGTTAGAGCTTTCCACTCAAGAAGCCTTTCGGTAAGACAGCTCTTGTGGAATTGGCAAAGTGATATTTGGAAGCCCATAGAGGGCTATGGTGAAAAAGGAAATATCCTCAGATGAAATCTGGAAAGAAGCTTTCTGAGAAACTGCTCTGTGATGTGTGACTTCCACTCACAGAGTTACATCTGTATTTCGTGGATCTCCTTGCTACCCTTATTACTGTGGAATCTGAGAACAGATATTTCGGATCCCTTTGAAGACTATAGGGCGAAAGGAAATATACTCCGATAACAAAGAGATAGAAGATATCTTAGAAACATCTTTGTGTTCTGTGAAATCATCTCACCGAGGTACAGCTTTCCCCTCAAGAAGCCTTTCCCTAAGGCAGTCCTTGTGGAATTGGCAAAGTGATATTTGGAAGCCCATAGAGGGGTATGGTAAAAAAGGAAATATCCTCAGATGAAATCTGGAAAGAAGCTTTCTGGGAAACTGCTTAGTGTTCTGTTAATTCCTCTCACAGAGTTACATCTGTATTTCGTGGATCTCTTTGCTAGCCTTATTTCTGTGGAATCTGAGAACAGATATTTCGGATCCCTTTGAAGACTATAGGGCCAAAGGAAATATCCTCTGATAACAGAGAGAAAGAAGCTTTCTGAGAAACTTCTTTGTGTTCTGTGAAATCATCTCACAGAGTTACAGCTTTCCGCTCAAGAAGCCTTTCCCTAAGACAGTTCTTGTGGAATTGGGAAAGTGATATTTGGAAGCCCATAGAGGGCTACGGTGAAAAAAGAAAGACCCTCAGATGAAATCAGGGAAAAGCTTTCATAGAAATAGTGTTCTTATTCCAATTCATCTCACAGAGTTACATCTGTATTTCGTGGATCTCTTTGCTGTACTTATTTCTGTGGAATCTGAGGGAGCTGTTGATACTTCCAGACCCCTTTGAAGCTGTAGGGCCCAAGGATACATATCCTCCGATAACAAAGAAAGAAGCTTTCCTGAGAAAACTCTTGGTAATTTCTGTGAAATCATCTCACAGAGTTACAGCTTCCCCCCTCAGAAGCCTTTCCCTAAGACAGTTCTTGTGGGGTGGCAAAGAGATATTTGGAAACCCATGAGAGACTCACGACAGAAAAAGGAACATCCTCAGATAGAAATCTGGAAAGAAGCTTTCTGAGAAACTGCATATTGTTCTGTTAATTCCATCTCACAGATTTTCATCTGTATTTCGTGGATCTCTTTGCTAGCCTTATTTCCTGTGGAATCTGAGAACAGAATATTCCAGGATCCCTTTGAAGACTATATGGCCAAAGGAATTTTCCTAGGATAACAAGAAAGAAGCTCTGAAAAACTTCTTTGTGTTCTGTGAAATTATCTCACAGAGTTACAGCTTTCCCCTCAAGCCTTTTAAGCTCTGACAGTTCTTGTGGAATTGGCAAGGTGATGTTGGCAGCTCATAGAGGGCTACTGTGAAAAGGAAATATCCTCAGAAGAAATCTGGAAAGAAGCTTTCTGAGAAACTGTTTAGTGTTCTGTTGAATTCATCTCACAAGAGTTATCTGTATTTAAATTGGATCTCTTTTAGCCTTATTTCTGTGGAGATGGAGAACGAAGATATTCCACCGAAGCCTATAGAGCCAAAGGAAATATCCTCCTATAACAAAGAGAAAAGCTTTCTGAGAAACATCTTTCTGTTCTGTGAAATCATCTCACAGGTAGCAACTTTCCCCTCAAGCCTTTCCTAAAGTCTTGTGGGAATTGACAAAGGAAGTGATATTTAAGAAGCCTAAGAGGGCTATGGTGAAAAAAGAAGAGATCACTCAGAATTGAAATATGGAAAAGCTTTCACAGAAACTGCTTGAGTGTTCGTTAATTCATCACAGAGTTACATCTTTATTTCATGGATCTCTTTGCTAGCCTTATTTCTATGGAATCACAGAGAGAAAAGAATATTTGAGATCCCTTTCTTTGAGAACTATAGGGCCAAAGGAAATATCCTCTGATAACGAAGAGGAAGAAGCTTTCTGAGAAACTTCTTTGTGTTCTCTGAAATCATCTCACAGAGTTACAGCTCGGCTCAAAGAAGCTATTAGCTAAGACAGTTCTTCTGGAATTGTAAGTGATATTTGGAAGCCCGTAGAGAGCTCACAGTGAAAAAGAAATATCCCTCAGATGAAATCTGGAAAGAAGCTTTCTGAGAAACACCTCAGTGATTCTGTTAATTCATCTCACAGAGTTACATCTGTATTTCGTGGAACTCTTTGCTAGCCTTATGTCTGTGGAATCTGACAACAGATATTTCGGATCCCATTAGCACAGAGCTATAGGGCCAAAAGAAATATCCTCCATTTGATAACAAGAGAAAAACTTTCTGAGAAACTTCTTTGGGATTCTATGAAATCATCTCACAGAGTTAGAGCTTTCCCTCAGAAACCTTTCACTTCACGGAGCAGCTCTTGGCCAGGTGTAGAAGTGATATTTGGGAAGCCCATAGAGGGCTATGGTAGAAAAGGAAATATCCTCAGATGAAAGAATCTGGAAAGAAGCTTTCTGAGAAACTTCGCTTAAGTGTTCTGTTAATTCATCTCCCGCAGAGTTCCATCTGTTTTTCATTGGTTCTCTTTGCTAAGCTTTATTTTTGTGGAATCTGAGAACGAATGTTCCGGATCTCTTTGTTTGAGAAGAATATAGGGCCAAAGGAAATACCCTCCATTAACAAAGAATGCTTTCCACCGAAACCTTTGTGTTCACAGAATCATCTCACAGAGTTACAGCTTTCCCCCTCATGAGCCTTTTCAGTAAGACACCTCTTGTGGAATTAGCAAGTGATATTTGGGAAACCCATAGGGGGCTATGGTGAAAAGGAAATATCCTCAAGATGAAATCTGGAAGAAACCTTCTGACAAACTGCTCTGTGATGTGTGAGCTTCTACTCAAAAGAGTTACATGTGTATTTTTGTGGATCTCTTTACTAGCCTTATTTCTGTGGAATCTGAGCAATGGAGTATTTCAAGACCCCGAAGAATATAGGGCCAAAGGAAATATCCTCTGATAACAAGAGAGAAAAGCTCTAGAAACTTCTTTGTGTTCTGCAATAGAATCATCTCAAAGAGTAACAAGCTTTCCCCTCAAAAGAGCCTTTACCTAAGACAGTTATGGTGGAATTGGCAGAAATTGATATTTGGAAGCCCATAGAGGGCTATGGTGAAAAAGAAAGATCCTCAGATGAAATCTGGAAAGAAGCTTTCTGAGAAACTGCTCTGTGATAATAGCCCTGACTTCCTACTCACAGAGTTACATCTAGCATATTTCGTGGATATTATCTTTGCTACCCTTATTTCTGTGGAATCATGAGAACCAGATATTTCAGGGATCCCTTTGTAGACTACGGGAACAAAAGGAAATATCATCTGATAAGAAGAGAAAGAAGCTTTCTGAGAATCTTCTTTGTGTTCTGAAATCATCTCCACCCAGAGTTACAGCTTTCCCCTCAAGAAACCTTTCCGATAAGACAGTTCTTCTGTAATTGTAAAGTGATATTTGGGAAGCCCATGGGAGGCTACTGTGAAAAAGAAATATCCTCAGATGAAATCCTGGAAAGAAGCTTTCCTGAGAAACTGCTTAGTGTTCTCTTAATTCATCTCAGAGAGTTAAATCTGTATTTCGTGGATCTCTTTGCCAGCCTTCTTTCTGTGGAATACAGTAACAGATATTTCGGATCCCTTTAAAGACTATAGGTCAAAGGAAATATCCTCGATAACAGAAAAGCTTTCACAGAAACTGCTTTGGTTCCTGTAAATCATCTCACAGAGTTACAGCTTTCCCTCAAAGCCTTTATTTCAAAGACAGTTCTTGTGGAATTGGCAAAGTGATATTTGGAAGCCCATAGAGGACTATGGTGAAAAGGGAAATATCCTCAGGTGGGAAATCTGGGGAAAGAAGTTTCTGAGAAACTGTTTAGTGTTCTGTTAATTCATCTCACAGGTTACATCTGTATTTCAAATTTGGATCTCTTTGCTAGCCTTATATCTTAGCCAAGTCTGACAACAGATATTTGAGGATCCCCTTTAAAGAAGAAGACTATAGGGCCAAAGTATCCTCCATTAACAAAGAGAGAAAGAAGCTCTGAAAACTTCCCTTTGTGTTCTGTAGAAATCATCTCACAGAGTTAGCTTTTCCTCAAAAGAAGCCTTCAGCTAAAGACAGTTCTTATGGAATTGGCAGATGATATTTGGAATCATAAAGGGGCTATGGTTAAAAATATCCTCAGATGGAAATACGGAAAGAAGAAGCGTTCCTAAGAAGCTGTAGTGTTCTGTTAATTCATCTCACAGAGTTACATCTGTATTTCTTGAATCTCTTTGCTGCGCCTTATTTCTGTGGAATCTGACAGCAGATACGCCGGAGAAAACTTGAAAGACTAAAGGAGCCAAAGGAAATATCCTCCGATAACAAAGAAGAAGCTTTCTGAGAAAACTGCTTGTGTTCTGTGAAATCATCTCACAGAGTTACAGCTTTCCCCTCAAGAAGCCTTTTATTTCTGACAGTTCTTGTGGGAAATGGCAAAGTATTCAGGAAGCCATTGAGGGCTATGGTGAAAAAGGAAATATCCTCAATTGAAATCTGGAAAGAAGATTTCTGAGGCACATTTAGTGTTCACCGGTAGTTCATCTCACTGTGATTCACGTCTGTATTTCGTGGATCTCTTTACTATCTTTTATTTCTGTGGAATCTAGGAACAGATATTTGGGATCCCTTTGAAGAATATAGGGGCCAAAGGAAATATCCTCCGATAACAAAAGAGAGAAAAGAAGCTCCTGAGAAACTTCTTTGTGTTCTGTGAGGAAATCATCTCACAGGTTACAACTTTCCCATCAAAATCCCTTTACATTAAAGACAGTTCTTGTGGAATTGGCAAGTATTTGGAAACCCTTAGAGGCTATGGTGAAAAAGGAAATACCTCAGATGAAATCTGGAAAGAAGCTCTGAGAAACTGTATAGTGTTCTGTTAATTCATCTCACAGGTTACATCTGTATTTTCGTGAATCTCTTTGCTGGCCTTCTTTCTGAGGAACCTGAGAACAGATATTTGAGGATCCCTTTTTGAAGTCTATAGGACCAAAGGAAATATCCTCTATTAACAAGAGAAACAAACTCTGAGAAACTTCTTGAGTGTTCTGTGAAATCACATCTCACAGATTTACAGCTTTCCCCTCAAAGAATCCTTTCCCTCTGACAGGTCTTGTGGAATTGGCAAAGTGATATTTGGGAATCCCTTAGAGGCAATGGTTAAAAATATCCTCAGATGAAATCTGGAAAGATGCTTTCTGAAGTTGCTTAGTGTTCTGTTAATTCATCTCACAGAGTTACATCTGTATTCGTGGATCTCTTTCTGCTAGCCCATTTCTGTGGAATCTGAGAACCCGATATTTGGATCCCTTTCTTCAAGACTATAGGGCCAAAGGGAAATATCCTCCGATAACAAAGAGAGAAAGAAGCTTTCCTGCGAAACTTCTTTGTATTCCGGTGAAATCATCTCTCAAATTACAGCTTTCCCCTCAAAAACTTTTCGCTAAAGACAGTTCTTGTGGAAATGGCAAGTGATATTTGGGAAGCCCATAGAGGGCTATGGTAGAAAAATATCCTCCGATGAAATCTAGAAAGAAGATTTCTGAGAAACCTAGCTGTGATGTGTGACTTCTACTCACAGAGTTACATCTGTATTTCGTGGACCTCTTTGCTAGCCTTATTTCTGTGGAATCTGAGAATAGATATTTCGGATCCTTTGAAGACAATAGGGGTCAAAGCAAATACCTCGTATAACAAAGAGAAACAAGGTTTCTGAGAAACTTGTTTGTGTTCTGTGAAATCATCTCACAGAGTTACAGCTTTCCCCTCAAGAAGCCTTCGCTAAGACAGTTCTTGTGGAATTGGCAAGTGATGTTGGAAGCCATGAAATGGCTATGGTGAAAAGAGATATCCTCAGATGAAATCTGGAAGAGCTTTCTAATAAACTGCTTAGTGTTAGATTAATTCCTCTCACAGGTTACATCCAGATTTCGTGGATCTCTTTGCTAGCCTTATTTCTGTGGACTCTGAAAACAGTGTTGAACTATTTGAAAGAGTATAGGGCCAATGAAATATCCTCCGATATAAAGAGGAAGAAGCTTTCTGAGAACCTTCTTTGTGTTCTGTGAAATCATCTCATAGAGTTACAGCTTTCCCTTCAAGAAGCCTTTCCTTCAGACAGTTCTTATGGAGATTGGCAAAGTGATATTTAGGAATCATAGGGCTATGGTGAAAAGGGAAATGTCCTCAGATGAAATCTGGAAAGATGCTTTGTGAGAGCTTCTTAGTGTTCTGTTAATTCATCTCACAGATTTACATGTGTATTTAAATTGGTCTATTTAGAGCCTTATTTCTATGAATCTGAGAACACATATTACGGATCCCTTTCTTTGAAGACTATAGGGCCAAAAGGAAGTATCCTAAAATAACAAAGGAAACTTTCTGAGAAACTTCTTTGTGTTCTGTGAAATGCGTCACACAGAGTTACAGCTTTCCACGTCAAAGAGAAGACTTTAGCTAAGACAGTTCTTGTAGGTGTAAAGTGATATTTTCAAGCCCATAGGGGCTATGATGAAAAGAAATATCCTCAGATGAAATCTGGAAAGAAGCTTTCTGAGAATCTACTTAGCGTTCTATTAATTCATCTCACAGAGTTATCTATTATTTCGTGGATCTCCTTGCTAGCCTTATTTCTGTGGAATCTGAGAACAGATATTTGGATCCCTTTCTGCTTGAAGTCTATAGGGCCAAAGGAAATATCCTCCGATAACAAAGAGAAAGAAGCTTTCTGAGAAACTTCTTTGTGTCCTGTGAAATCACCTCAGAGAGTTACAGCGTTCCTCTCAAGAAGCCTTTCGCTAAGACAGTTCTTCTGGAATTGGCAAAGTGATGTTTGGAAGCCCATAGAGGGCTACGGTGAAAAAAGAAACATCCTCCGATGAAATCTGGAAAGAAGCTTTCTGAGAAACTGCGTTGTGATGTGTGACTTCTACTCACAGAGTTACATCTGTATTTCGTGGAACTCTTTCCTAGCCTTATTTCTGTGGAATCTGAGAACAGATATTTCGGATCCCTTTAAAGACAATAGGGTCAAAGGAAATACCTCAGATAACAAAGAGAAAGAAGCTTTTTGAAAAACTTCTTCGTGTTCTGTGAAATCATCTCACAGAGTTACAACTTTAACCTCAAGAAGCCTTTCGATAAGACAGTTCTTGTGGAATTGGCAAAGTGATATTTGGAAGCCCATAGAGGGCTATGGTGAAAAATTAAATATCCTCAGGTGAAATCTGGAAAGAAGCTTTCTAAGAAACTTCTAAGTGTTCTGTTAGTTCATTCACAGAGTTACATCTGTATTTCGTGGATCTCTATGCTAGCCTTATTCCTGTGGAATCTGAGAACAGATATTTTGGATCCCTTTCTTTGAAGACGATAGGGCTAAAGGAAATATCCTCCGAGAACAAAAAGAAAGAAGCTTTCTGAGAAACTTCTTTGTGTTATGTGAAATCACCTCACAGAGTTACAGCTTTCCC
>NW_022161689.1:0-12119 GCF_008728515.1 Papio anubis
ATAGATAGATAGATAGATAGATAGATAGATAGATAGATAGATAGATACAGAGAAGAGATAGATAGGCAGACAGATAAAGAGATAGAAAGATGGATGGATACATAGAGATAAAGATATAGATGGACAGATAGATAGATTAGATAAAATAGATAGGCAGGTAGGTAGGTAGATAGATAGATGGATAGATAGAAGAATACATTGATAGATCAACTGGATAGATGAATGGAGATACATAGAAAGATAGATAAATAGAAGGATAGACTGATAGGTTGATAGGATAGATGGGTAGAGATGGATACATAGATGGAGGATAGATTGATACATCAATAGGATAGATGGATAGATAAATCGATTGATTGATATGATGGATGGAGATGGATAGATGAATAGAGAGAAGGATAGATTGATAGATCAACAGGATAGATGGTTGGAGATGGATAGATAGAAGGACAGATTGATAGATTGATAGAATAAATAGATGAATGGATAGAGAGATAGGTAGATAGATGGTGGATAGATAGGATGACAGATTGATAGATAAATAGGATAGATAGGTGAATGGATAGACAGATGATGGATAGCTAGATGGATTGATAGAAGAATAGATTGATAGATCAATAGGATAGATGGATGGGTGGGTAGATAGTTGATTGATTGATGGATAAAGTAGATGAATGGAGATAGAGATATAGTTGGATAGATAGAAGGATACATTGATAGATCAATAGGATAGGTGGATTGGTGGATAGATAGATAGATATGTAGATAGATAGATAATAGATAGATACATACATACATCAATACATACCTACATACAAGCAGATTTATTATGGGAATTGGCTTATGTGATAATGCAGCCAAGTTTTAGTACACGCAAGCTGGAGAGCTAGGAAAGCTCGTGGTATAATTCAGTCCAAGTTTGAACACCCTCCTAGACGCACCCAGAAATACCACTTGACCAGCTATCTGCGCATTTCTTAGCCCCATCAGGTCGACATGTAGAATTAACCATCGCAGCTCTTTTGCAAATGATCACCACGTGGGCAGCCTTAAGAATACCTGTGGTCGCCAAAACTTGACATGCCCAAGTGCTATGAACAGCAATGGAGACGTTTCAGGAACTCTTTCACACACAACCATCTACTCCAGGTGCTGGATTTAACTGTGCTTTTGTGAGGCATTCATCACTTATGAATTGCCACGATGGAACTGCTTTCCAGGGTGCCAACATAATGGGCCTCCCGGGAAGCTTACCAGTAGGGTTTAATGTTGTGTTTGATTCTCTGGAGAAAAGCTTCAGCCTTGTGTTTTGCTTTCTTGTCCTCCCTTCTCCCAAGAGGCAAGACCTTTCTAGACCATAGCACAGTTCCCACTTTTTTCTGATGCTATTCATGAAAGTGTTACCTTCTTTTTAAAATTTTACTCCCAAAGCCATTTTGAAATGTAGTTTATCCATGAGACACATAGCTACATAGATAGATAGATAGATAGATAGATAGATAGATAGATAGATAGATGAATAGAATAGATAGATAGATAGATAAGATAGATAGATAGATAGATAGACTAGACAGACAGACAGACAGACAGACAGATAGATAGATAGATAGATAGATAGTACATGGATGAGTAGTGAGATGATTGCCAGATATGAATAGATAGACAGATAGATAGATATAGATAGATAGATGATAGACTAGACAGACGATGATTCCGACACATAGATAGATAAAGATAGACTATAGGTAGATGATAGATAAATTACATGCCTTTACATACATAGACTAGACAGATAGATAGACACATAGGTAGATACACAGATATATAGATACACAGACCGGAGAAATATAGATAGATAGACCCGATAGATAGATAGATAAGATAGATAGATAGAATGAATAGATAGATGAACAGACAGACAGACTAGACAGACGGGCAGGGCAGAATTCAAGAATGGACACATAGATGATAGATAGATAGACACATGGATAGATAGATAGATAGATAGATAGATACACAGATATACAGATACACAGATAGATAGATAGACCAATAGATAGACAGATAGATAGATAATACAGATGATAGATAGATAGACACTTAGATAGATAGATAGATAGATAGATAGATAGATAGATAGATAGACTAGACAGATAGTTAGACAGACAGATAGATAGACAGACTAGATGGACATATAGATAGATGATAGATAGATAGACTAGACAGATAAATAGACACACAGATATATAGATAGATACACAGATACATAGATACACAGATAGAGTAGATAGATAGATAGACTAGAAGACACATAAATAGATGATAGATAGATAGCTAGATAGACAGATATATAGATAGATACACACACAGATAGACAGACCAATAGATAGATAGATAGATAGATAGATAGATAGATAGATAGATAGACATAGATAGATAGACACATAGACAGGCAGATAGAAGATAGATAGATCGCGTGGAATACGTATAGATATATAGATAGGTAGTATATGGGTAGTAGATAGATAGATAGGTAGACAGATAGATAGATAGATAGACTAGGCAGACACATAGATAGATGGACAGACAGATAGATAGATAGATAGATAGATAGATAGATAGATAGATAGATACGTACATACATAGATAGATACATAGATAAATGATAGACTAGATAGATAGACACATACATAGACAGACAGATAGACAGATAAATAAAGATAGATGAGACATTTGCATTTAATGTTTTTCATCCACAAAAAGAAGGAAGAGCTGATCCAAAGATCCTGTGTGCTGCTTCTTTAAAAGGTTGTTAGGGAGGTGGCGCTGGATCAGGGAGGGCTGCAGGGTTCGGGTTCCAGGAGAGGTGTGATATCCTCCCAGGCCGGTGACTAGGGTGGCGTGATTTTAGCAAATGTCCAGTGAAACATGAGCCTGTGGTGTTCCTCTCTAGACCTCCAGGTGCACAGGGGGCTTTGGGAACGCTCCCAAGGACAGCCCAGGGATCAATAGCCCGGCTGGCGGCTGTGTTTTTTTCCCTAAAACCCCTTGGTAAAGAGTTGAGGCACCACAGCAGATCTCACACCTTGTTTAGAACAAGCCCACGTCTCCTACCTCCCTGCCCGGCCTCTGCCCTAATCCGTCTCCCTCTTCATCATCTTGCTTGCATGAGATGAGTCTTTGGGGCAGATGGAAATACTGTAAGAAAAATAACACAAAGCAATCAGAGAAGGAGCTAATTCCACGGGTCTGATAGGTAGCAATGCAGGAGCTTGAGGGAATCAAAGAACGGATACGACTGGGAACAGAAAAGATTGTGTTCATACAGTTTTCAAGTGCAAGGCCAGAGAATCAGCAGAGAAACCCGGTTAATGTTACAAAAGCGCATTGAGCGCCGTTTCGTGACAATGCGGTGGCGAGGATAAAGAATCCACCTTCCTGGTCAGATTTGAAGTGCAAGAAACAAAAAGGCCAGCAAAGAGAAAGTTCGTATGACAGGCTGCCCAAGCTTTGAGGACAGAACAAGGACCGAAGGAGAAATCTCACCCTTCCCTTATGGACGGGCAGGACACAGCTTCGTGACCTTGGAGAATGAGCTAGAGATGAGGCAGTGATTTGGAAATTGTTCAGACCATAGACAAACACAGGGGCAGGCTACCTTTACCCAGTCACCGGGATCCAGAACCTGGGTGCGGGAGAAACTTGACACACGGCGACATCTCACAGAGCCTGCCCCATCAGCTCTTCTGTAGCCAGCACAGATGTGGTCTTTGGAGCCTTGTCCATCCCGTCTTATCCAAAGTGACCACACCAGCTTCTCCAGTGGTCACTCTACTTTCTTATCCACCCGTTGATATGTTCTCCAAACCATGTTCAGACCAACTTGGAGGTGGAGATCCCAGCTTGGGAAGTTACAGCCAGCAGGGTAAGGAGGCCAGCATGGGAGGTGGAGGCTGGTTGACTAGACGGTGGAGGCCAATGTGGAGGTGGAGGTCAACTTGATGGTGGAGGCCAACTGGGAGGTATAATAAGATATAATAAGCAGATTGATATAAAAAGCAGATTGATAATCTCCCAGCTGGTAGATTAGCTAACTGGGAGGTGGAGGCCAATTTGGAGGTTGGAGGCTCACTTGGAGGTGGAGGCCCGTTTGGAGGTTGGAGTCCAACTTGGATGTGGGGGAGCCAACATGTGTAGGTTGGGAGGCCAGCTGAGGAGAGAGTAGAGTCCCGGTTGGGAGATTGGGAGACTAACCCCTGGTGGGAGGCTAGCGGAGGTGGAGGCCAGGCTGGGAGTTGGGGAGGCTAGCAGGTGGAGGCCAGTTTGGAGGTTGCAGTCCAAGTTGGATGTGGAGGCCAACATGTATGTTGGAAGCCAGCTAGGGGGTAGAGTCCAGTTAGGAGACTGGAGGCTAATTTGAGGTGGAGCTTGGAGGTGAGGCCAATTTTGAGGGTTGAGGCAGCAGGAGGTGGAGGCCAGTTTGGAGGTTGGAGTCCAACTTGGATGTGGAGGCCAACATGTAGGTTGGAGGCCAACTAGGAGTAGAGTCCAGTTGGGAGATTGGAGACTAACCTGATGATAGAGGCTAACTTGGAGGTGGGGGCCAATTTGGACGTTGGAGACTAACTTGGAGGTGGAGGCCAGTTTGGAGGTTGGACTCCAAGTTGGATGTGGAGATCAACATGTAAGTTGGAGGCCAATTAGGAGGTGGAATCCACTTTGGAGAGTGGAGGCCAACTTTAGGGTAGAGGTTAACTGGGAGGTGGAGGCCAATTTTGAGGTTGGAGGCTCACTTGGAGGTGGAGGCCAGTTTGGAGGTTGCAGTCAGGATGGGGTAGCGGGGGCCCAACTGGGGGTTGGGGGAGGAGGCCAGCTGAGGGGTAGAGGGTCAGTTAGGAGATTTGGAGGCTGGTGAAGGTGGAGGCTTGCCTTGGAGGCAGAGGCCATTTGGGAGGTTGGAGGCTGCTTGGGAGGTAGGGGTTCAGTTTGGAGGTTGGAGTCCAACTTGGATGTGGAGGTCCAGCATGGGGTTGGGCAGCTAGAGTAGAGTCCAGTTGGGAGACTGGAGACTAACCTGATGGTAGAGGCTAACTTGGAGGTGGAGGCCAATTTGGAGGTTGGAGGCTAACTAGGAGGTGGAGGCCAATTTGGAGGTTGGACTCCGGGTGGATGTGGAGATCAACATGTAGGGTTGGAGGCCAGTGGGAGAGTAGAATCCCACTTGGGAGGTGGAGGCCTTTGGGTGAGGTTAGCACTGGGAGGGTGGGGAGGCCAATTTTGAGGTTGGAGGCTCACTTGCAGGTGGAGGCCAGTTTGCAGGTTGCAGTCCAAGTTGGATGTGGAGGCCAACATGTAGGTTGGGAGTAGCTGGGGGAGTTTGGCCTCTCAAGGTGCTGGGATTCCAGTGGCGTGACACTGTTCGGCAGCGTTCAAATTTAATATTTAACTTTACCTCCACAGACGGGCACAACCCCAAACCCCCAGTTGTCCACCAAAGGAGCTGTGGGAATCCAAAGTCCCCACAATTTGGCTGAGATGTCTACAACACAGAAAGAGCGTTTGGCGTATAAAGCAAAATATTTTATCAATGACATACATCCCCTAGAGTCTGTTCGGAATGCAATTTAGAACGAAAACAATCGGTGGAGAAATCTGTGACTCTTTCTGTGGCGATCTGTGAAGAAAGGGCCACCTTTTTGGGGACAGGCATGCATCGGTACAGGTCAGAAAAGCATGTGGCTCTTCGTAGCCTGAAACCTGTAGGCAAATGACACTTGAAAAGTGATGTCGTGCAATGCTGAACTGACATGTCTCCATCACTATTGAAGGATATTAATTACCATCCTAGTCTGTTTTCATGCTGCGGATAAAGGCAAGCCCGAAACTGGGTAATTAATAAAGGGAAGAGGTTTTGTTTGTTTGTTTGGAGATGGAGTCTCGCTCTGTCACCCAGGCTGGAGTACAGTGGTTCAGTCTCAGCTCACTGCAACCTCCACCTCCTGGTTCAAGTGATTCTCCTGCCTCAGCCTCCCAGTAGCTGGGGTTGCGGGTGCCCACCACCCACGCCTGGCTAATATTTGTATTTTAGTAGAGACTAAGTTTCCAGCCGGGTTGGTCAGACTGCTCTCAAACTCCTGATCTCAGGTGAATCTACTTGTCTCGTGCCAGTGCTGGGATTACAAAGTGACCCTGCACCGACCAAGAGGAATTCAACTCTACCATGAAAGGCGGTATGGAAGCTGCCCCACGATTTTATTATCTCTCACTAGGTCCCTCCCACAAGAGGTGGAAATTATGGAAGCTACAATTCAAGATGAGATTTGGGTGGGGACGCAGCCAAACCCTATCAATCACTCTGGGAGATAGAAATATTATTCTATGTATTTTTGGTGCATTTGTGACATTGTCCTTGTGGCTGGATATTTTTTTTTTCTTTTTTCTGTAAAAGACTATTTTATTGCTATTTCTTGCCTCCCTTTCTGGATCTGTCCCATGAGATGTTCAAAGGAGTCCTCTATGGAGATCGATATCTCATAATTTTTTCATATTTAACATTTTGCAAAATTTTGTTTGTGTGTTTGAGACAGAGTCTCGCTCTGTTGCCCAGGCTGGAGAGCGGTGGCACAATCTCCAGCTGCTGCAACCTCCCGGCTCCCGGGTTCAAGCGATTCTCCTGCCTCAGCCTCCTGAGTAGCTGGGATTACAGGTGCCCACCACCATGCCCAGCTAATTTTGTGTGTCTGTGTGTATTTTTATTAGAGACCGTGTTAGCCAGGACAGTCTCGATCACCTGAGTTCGTGATCTTCTTGCCTCAACCTCCCAAAGTGCTAGGATTACAGGTGTGAGCCACCGCACCCGGTCACATTCTGCCACATGTCTTATAGCCCAAAAGGTAGGATGGAGCGCATCCTTGTGTTTTGTAGATGGGGGAAATTCTCGTACATCACAGGTGGGGGAAATTTCTGTCTTGTGTTGCTACGAGTAACTCTAGGTCATGCTTCTGTGAGAACAACCTTCTCTGGCTTACAGGAAAGAAGACATTGGCTCACCCCATCTCCTTGGTGACATGTTCTTAGCGAAGATTTCAGACAGTCTCAGGAAGGTCCCAGGCAACAGCGCCCAGAACACAGGAATTGATGTGACTTTGCTCCCTTTTGGGTAACTTGAGGTGTTGTGGACACAGGCTTTGCTTCCATCCAGCTTGGAATAAACACCTTGCATTCCTCTTCTGGGTGTGTACTCCAAGCCTGCTCCTCAGCCCAGGCCCTCAGTGATGGTTCTCTGATGGAGACAAACCCGTGTTTTGGTGCCTCTGCAAGAAGTACCTTTTCCTGCCAGGACTTGTGGCTCACCAGGGCACACATCCCCATACGATCAGAGACTGGGTGATTGTAAGTGACCCGGGGGGATCATTATAAATGCTCAGGACTCCAACCTGTCTGCCAGCAATAATTCTGCAGTAGGAGAAAAACTAGCTCCCTGTAAGATTCCGTGCCAAAGTCTGGTAAGCTACAAAATGATTCATTCCCGTTATATGTCAAATGTGTATTTAGCCTTGAATTACTTGTTCCCGTTTTAGAAATAGCCCTCGAACATAAATGTCATTCTCTCAGCAAGGTCATTTTTACTTTCTGCAGAAAGGGTGCTTATCACCGACAGAACCACGGCGAGGACACACACCTGAACCAAGGAGGGGTTTTAGGCAGTTTTTATGCCAGGCAGTTGGTGCCGCCTGCTCATCCTGCTCGGTGGCTGGGCAGGACCTAGGTGCCGAGACCTCAAAATTTGACTGTGCTTGTTTGAGCTTTCAAGGGGTAAGAGTAGGAAGAACAGGAAAGGCCAGCATGCCCGAGCCAGGAAGGGCAGGCTGAGGAGGCTGCCTGGCGGGGCGTCAGCAGCACACTGCTGATGAAGGTCCAAGGACATGCAGTGATCTGACTGACTGGGAGGGTGTTTGCTTGAAAAGCAGCTACCACACAGGACCGCGGCTTAACAGGGTGTGCTTACAAAGCCAAGGAGGAGGCTTGAAGGAGAGTTCGTTTTGAAGAACGATTCTGTCGAGCAGCTTAAGTTTATTCTTTAACAAGGAAGGAAACTGAAGAGACATGTTTACTTTCTACCCTCCCCAAGGTGAATGGGGGTGTACGGACGTGTTCCTAACCACGGCGAACTGGGGACACAGACATGACGGAAGTGGGAAGAAAGGAAAGAAATCCTTTCTCCTGTCTCGCTCTGCATATTCTGTCTTTAATGCCCTCGGGGACCCACAGCCCCACCCCTGGCTGCAGGATCTGTCAGTAAATTAACTCTAGGTTGGTGAAATATTTTTACCAACCGTTAAAATATTTTTTTAGTTCAAAAATTTTAAATTTTAAATTTTAAAAATTTAAAATTTAATTTAAAAAATTAAAAAAAAAATTTTAAAGACTGTTTTTACCAACTGGCTAACACGGTGAAACCCCGTCTCGACCAAAAATACAAAATTAGCGAGTGGTGGCGGAGTGTCTGTCGTCCCAGCTACTTGGGAGGCTGAGGTGGGAGAATGCGTAAACCCGGGGCCCGGGCGTTGCAGTGAGCGGTGGGTGCCACTCACACCCAGCCTGGGCGGAAGCGAGACTCCGTCTCAAAAAAAAAAAAAAACTTTTGGAGAAGCGATGTTTGATAGCACGGGCAGAAGCATTACCCCTTGCCACCTGCCTTTTCTAATTCTCATTCCACGGTTCTTTTGGAGTCTTTCTGATGGTGGTAGTACGCCATATCCATTGGGTGTGCCACGGTATGAGCTTTCTGTAGCTGCCATAAGAAGAAGAAAAAAAAAACCAAAAAAAAAACCAAAAACAAAACTGGGTGGCTAAAAATAAAGTTTATGCTCTCCAAGTTCTTAAGACCAGAAGTCTGAAATTCAGGAGTCTCAGGGCTGCGGTCCCTCTGGATTCCCCAGGGGAGGCTCCTTCCTGCCTCTCCCAGCTCCTGGGGGGCTCCATCCCTGACGGCGGCGCATCACTCAGTCTCTGCACTCGTCTCCACGTGGCCTCACCTCCTCTGTCTGCGTCTCCTCTTCTGTCTCTTAGAAGGCAGCACCTGCCATTGCATTTAGGGACACCTAAATGCGATCATCTTATTTCTAGATCCTTCATAGGACAAACACCCTATTTCAAATAAGGTCCATTCACCAGTTCATGGATGGGATGTGGACAGAGCTTTGAGGGGAGAACCACAGTTCCATCCACTATAATTGTATCCAGTTCCCTCCAGAGGCCCTAGGGGAGGATCCTTCCTGCCTCTCCCAGCTCCCGGGGGCTCCAGGCGTCCCTGGGCTTGTGGCGCATCACTCCAGTCTCTGCCTCCGTCTCCACGTGGCCTCCTCCTCTGTGTCTCCATCTCCTCTTCTGTCTCTTAGAAGACACAGGTCATTGGAATTAGGGCCCACCCAGATAATTCAGGACGACCCCATTGTGAGGTCTGGACCTCAGTGACACCTGCCAAGATCCTTTTTCCACAGAAGGTCTCATTCCAAGGTACGGGGATCAAGGGTAGAAGATGTTTTCTTGCTTGTTGGGGAGGGCATGTGTCGTGCACCATCCTACAGTTCCCATAGCTGTCTTTTTTTTTTTTTTTTTTAGGGCAGGGTAGCCATCACTCTGGCTGGAGTGCAGCGGCCCGTCTCAGCTCACTGCAACCTCCACCTCCGGGTTCAAAGCGTTCTCCTGCCTCGGCCTCCCGAGTAGCTGGGATTCCAGGCATGTGTCACCAGCCGAGGCTAATTTCACATTTTAGTAGAGAGCCCGAGGTTTCACCATGTTGTCCAAGGGCTGGTCTCGAACTGCACCCGGGCACTCAAATGATCCACCTGCCTCGGCCTCCCAAAGTGCTGGAATCACAGGCGTGAGCCACCGCGTCCATATGGATATCATGTTCACTTTCCAAATCAAAAACCCTGTGGCAAGTCAGGCTACATTCCCTGGCGTCTGGATGTCAACACGGTTTTTCCAGTCATTTCTGGATTCCACGCCTTCTCCTGCCTCCGGCCTCTCCCTTGTAGCTGGAATGACAGGTGCCCACCACCACGCCCGCAAGCTGGTTATATATATATATATATATATATATTTTTTTTTTTTTAGTAGAGAGGGGGTTCCTAAGGGCCGGAACCTGCCGTCATACTGTTCTTGAGCGAATCCAAACCCCGTCCTCAAATCTTGCTAGTTTTCCAAAAAGAAGCATCATCCGATCGTTGTCTGAAAAAGACATCGTGATTCTGTGGACACTGTTTGGTAATTTTTTTTTTTTGAGATGGAGTCTCGCTCTGAGATCATCATCGATGTGGCTCAAGTGGACGGGAGAGGAACCCATCGTGCGTCTGCTGGATAACTCAATCCTTCCTGGCTTGGAATTCAAGGGGATCTTTTTATCGAGAGGGTGAACTGCATGAATACACCTGCAGGGCATTCCCTGGGGGACCTGTATTCAGAACCTGTGGGATGTATCTCCAAATGCACGTTCCCTGCATGCTTTTCCTCAGCTCCTCTGAGCCCATCAGAGGCAGCCCCGTCTGAACCATTCCAAGGCGAGGCTATTTTGTAACCCAAAAGAGGCCAGCGGGGTCCCCTGGCAGCCCCACTCAAGGGCATCCTCGATCTGAGGCCTCCGACACGCGGTGCTTTACATCCACCCGGTTTTATTCCCCTTAAACTATTTTATTATTATTATTTTTCCGACGAGATTGATGCTGTTAATATTAGCTTTCAAAATGACAGATTAACATCGCCAGTTAATCAGGGCGATTAGCAGATAAATATCTGTAATTCGATCACCAGAGTAATTTCTTTTCCGATAATGCGATTTAAACATGCGAGTGATTAAGTAATGAGCTTCTATCCCCACGGATTGCCAGCTCCCCGATGCGTCCCCTTACGGATAATTCGGGGTGATTAGCGGCAGCCTGGCCTGCTCGGAAGGCTTCGGAGCCGAAGCTGGCGTGTCTTCCTGGGTTTAGAGCTGGTCCTGGAATATTCTTTCCTTCCCACAAGAGATTGACACCCCTGTCCCTGCAGACGTGCACAGCCGAGCTTGCTGTCCCTCATTTCCTTCTCGTGGACATCACACTCCCATAGAAGAACCAGGAGTATCTCAGAACCATTTAACATGCACATTAAAAAGGAAAAGAAACAGGGGCACGGTCACTCATGCCTGTCATCCCAGCACTGTGGGAGGCCGAGGCGGGCAGGTCACCTGAGGTCAGGAGTTCAAGGCCAGCCTGGCCGACATGGGGAAACCCCGTCTCTAATAAAAATATTAAAAAATTAGCCAGGTGTGATGTTGGGCCCCTGTGATCCCAGCTACTAGGGAGGCTGAGACGAGAGAATCACTTGAACCTGGGAGGCGGAGGTTGCAATGAGCTGAGATCGCGCCACGGCACTCCAGCCTGGGCGACAGAGCGAGACTCCGTCTCAAAAAAAAAAAAGAAGGGAAAATGAAAATGTGGTTTACACACACCGTGGAATACTACTCAGCCATGAAAAAGGACAAAATAATGGCATTTGTAGCAATTTGGATGGAGCTGGAGACGAGTCTCCTAAATACAGTAACTCAGGAATAGAAGCAAACAAACAAACTAACAAAAATCACTGTTGTCAGTTATAAGAAGACGCTGCACTCTGGGTACCTAGGGGCGTACGGGATAGAATCATGGACGTTGGAGACTCAGAAGACGGGGCAATAGGAGCGGAGTGAGGCATGAACAATTCCCTCTGGCGTTCAATGTACGTTACTCAGTGTGCAGGTGTGGGAAGAGCCTAGACTTTACCAACCATCCGTGCAACCAAAAAACATGTAGGCCGGGCGCGGTGGCTCACGCCCGTCATCCCAGCACTCTGGGAGGCCGAGGCGGGCGGATCATGAGGTCAAGAGTTTGAGACCAGCCCGGCCAACATGCTGAAACCCCATCTCTATTAAAAATACAAGAAACTGGCCGGGCGTGGTGGCAGGTGCCTGTCATCCCAGCTGCTCGGGAGGCTGAGGCAGGAGAATCGCTTGAACCCGGGAGGCGGAGGTTGCGGTGAGCCCAGATTGCGCCACTGCACTCCAGCCTGGGTGATAGAGTAAGAACCTGTCTCAAAAC